>NW_010199627.1:38640-112640 GCF_000695765.1 Mesitornis unicolor
CTTTGGACAACACCTTTATTCAAATACCCCTGGGCATTTCCTGTTTCATCATGACAGTTTTGAATGCTCTGCTTGCATAGTTTTGATATCTAACATTATGGTATTTATGAAACCTTTGTCACTGCCTCTCAAGGGTGTAGGAGTCTCTTTGTGTCCTTTTAATCTTGAAAATCCTCAGTAAGGACAATCTCTTTTGTGCCTCAGATATTTTCACAGAAACTCATTGGGTCTTCTCTGCCATCAACTGAATTTTTTTAATTTTTCTTTTCTTTTTTTTTCTTCCCCTGAAAGCTGAATAGAAAAACAGTCCTTGAAATGCCCCATTCACCTTCTCTGAGTGCTTGGGACTGATATTCCCTATGTGCCCCTCTCTTGATCTGAAGGTCTTGCCAGGGAAGCTACTGTTGGGATTTTCAAAGATTATCTGAAATTTATATTGCTTTTCATTTGAAAATTGCTTTAACTTAATTACACATAGTTGTGGTAATACTCTCACTGGTTGGGGTAATTAGGAAGCCTTAATTAGCTTCTTTAAAAAAAAGTATCAAAACTTAGCTGTGTCATTGCTATATCACCCTCATTAGTTCAATCCAGCAGCTTTTAACTGGCATTTATGTTTCTGATTTACATATGTTTCCCATGGTGCTGAGCAATATAACTTGCAATAATAATAATAAAAAAGTTAAGTTACTCTAGAGAGTCATTACGTGAGAGATGTGGGTATAGACAATACGTGAAGAACATCCTAGTATCTTACATCTGATCTTGCTTTATAACTGCAGTACTTAAAATACAATTAAAAGTATATGCGCACATGCCGCTTTTTTCTATCATTAACCTTGTTCTCGTTTAATCTGTGTATGAGCAGGAACACATTACTGCTCTAAAAACCTCTTGTTTTTGGAGGATAGGAATGATAAATGTAAGCTCCTCTCAAGTAGTATATTTATATAACTACCTCTCAAGGTATATTGCACCCTTTTGCTTTTAAAAAAACAAGCTGCTCATGGTGGGGAAAAAATAAACCTTTCATACTGTTGTCTAATGAGTAAACAAATTGTACTTCATCCTTATATGAATACGACCTGCACTTTATGCATCACGTGCTTCATTATGATACAGAGTTTAAAGTGATTCTATGGGTAGTCTGGGGGTAGCACAGAATTTTCTACTTCCTTGGACAGCTTGTACTTATCCAAGAGATGTTTCTGGGAGAGGAAAGGGGATTCAAAAAGAGGATGAGTCTTTTTCTTCAAAAAAAACCTCAAACAAACTCAAACATATTTACTGTATTTCTTCACCTTCACAGTCTCTCTATGGTGGATTATGGAAATAACCACCCTGTTTTGGGGAGATACCAAGGTACCTTGTGGGGAGCTGCTGCTGGGATCAGGAGCAGAAAGAGCAGTAAGGGACCAGCTGAGCAGAGCAGTCTTTCTCTTTTTCAATTATTGTTTTAATTATTTTTCAACTTTCTGTAGAAAGGTCTGGGTTGAATTACATAGCTGACCTGAGGAGGCTGCAGCAAATGGAGGTGAAAGTCTGGGGCTGGAGAAGAGCAGCTCCTGGTGCTTTTGGGAGATTATGATTCTGGGACAATTGGAACAGTAGGAAAATTATTTTTTATGCAAAATTATAAATGGCACAGCTACAGCTTGCATATTCCCTATTATATCCCCTATTAATAGCATTGAGTGTGTATTAAAAAGGGGAAGACAATAAGGTATCAATTTCAATCTGAAAATCCAGGGAGCTAAGAGGTAATTTTAAAGTTACTTATCTGATGTCTGTTAACCAGAGCTACTGACAGTGGAGGAAGGCAGATGACTGGCCTCTGAAATTATTTCGTGATGCTGAAGGACAAATTTATCACATTTGAATGTAACATAATTATTCAAGATTATATTTACTTTTTAAATGAATACGCAGAACTGAAGTTTCATTCCTTTCTTGCTGCATCAAAAGCACACCCTACTTTACACAGCTTGGGGTGTGAGTGGTATGTAGGAGTTTGTGCATTTATTTACAGTGGTTATCTCCTTGGTCTCCACATCTGCTTGCTGGTTACCAAGGCTCTTGCTCCTGCTCTGATCTCCTGGTGTGTTACAGCCAGCAGGTCCCCCCCAGCCTCACAACCTCCTTTGCAGAAGAACCGCCATCACCTTTAGCTTCTCTCTCCAGGGATTTCCCTTTGAGGAAAATTTGATCAGACCACTTTTGTGCATTGTAAGCTCCTGTCACTCTTGCAGTTCACTCCCCAGACTTGACAGCATCAGGAAGTTACTAAAAGATGCTTTTTTCCCCCCTTTAATTTCAACAACATTCTGCTGTCTGCAGAAATGAGCTCAGCCTTTATTTTCTGAACTTTTCCTCTGCCCCTTGACACTGCTTCCTCAGATATAGGATGCTGCAGCTATTTCTCTTCCAGCTGTGAGGAACACCAACTTGCTTGATAAATCATGCCAGTGGAGTTGAAAACTGACCAGTAAGTGGCAAATCCAATAGATTTATCAACAGTATAGCATCTAGATTAAGGGACAGCCTCCAGTAATGATGTAGTCCATCTCCAGTTTATTAAGATGCTGTGGGTTAGAAGTTTCTAGCTGAATCTGCAAGCCTTGCTGAAACAGCACCTACGAACCTTTCCATCTGAGTGCTTTTTTACGCAGTATTTACTTTCTTTATAATGGCCAAGCCTGAGCTAAGCAAGCATGTTCCTGTGAAATCAGCTACTGTTTGCTCTTCCTCAGCCATGCTTACCCTTTGCAAAGCCACAGTATAAACTAATTAGGGATTTGCTATTTGGAGAAAGTTATGATAAGTTTGCCGACAAGGGCATCGCCTAATCTCATTGCACACACGTCAGTGGCTATACATGTGTGAAATTAAGTGGGTTTTTGCTGATTCCTGCAGACTGCCAGTTTTTATCTTGAGACAACATTCCCAATCATAAAATGCATTAACATCTGCTATCAGGGGCTTACTGTAATATGTGTAACACCAGCAGCAATTCTTTGATATCGCCTTCAAATGCATTGTTAAGGGAGATCACAGAAACGGCTTTGATAGGCTACATGATTTACCTAGTAGAAGGAAAAGCTGATAGGGAGAATAATCCTGCAAGGTTTTTTTGCTTCAAATAGAAATGGTATAGATGGATCTGCTGCCTCGGCTGACGACAGGAGCTGGTCTACCTGAGGGCATTTTGTTCTCTTAAACCACTGTTAAGTGAAACAACTGGCCTGTGAAGACCTTGGAATCACACACCTGTATCTGGGAGGGTGATGGGAGGATTGAAGTGGTAATAATGCAGAGCAGGGAATAAAGAAAAAAGCCAACAAACCAAATACTCTCTATGAAGTGAAGAGGGAGAATCTCTAGTTCTAAAACATAAGCCTAATTTTTCTCTGGGTTGCAATAAAACAATAATTACTTAGCTTCTACAGAATTTGCTGCAAGGGACGTATGTCTATGGTTAAAGCACCAGATACACATGGCCAAGACGACAATATTCAGTTTATTCAGTTATTTTGTTATTCATTTACTTTGTGCTTTTGAAGAGATTTTCAGCTACTTGAAGCTTTCTAGGCTTTCAGCTGAAGCGCTACTTTGGAGGTGGTAATGTCACATTGAGGAAGAGTATAAGAATAATAAAATAGTGAGCTCGTCACATGTGTTTGAACTTAACTGCAGGTAGGCTCAATAAAATGACTCCTCTGGCAGTGAGCAATTGCTTCACAAAAACATTGCTTTTGCTCAGCCGTCACAGTAAATGCCATTAAAGCCCCATGCAACAGCAGCCTTGCGGAGCCTTTTGATTGAGCACAACCAAGATGGGCTGCTCAAGGACATCAGCAAATGCCCCCTGTCCTCTGCACGCTGCTCGGCACTGCCTGCCCATGCTAATGCTGCTCTTCTCACCAGGGATGCTCCAGAGCACTGTCAGGACACGATCTCCTCTATTCCTGTCTTGAGATGCTCCACTTCTAAGTACAGCTGCTGCAGGATGCCACCATATCCAAAATATGGGTGTGGGGAAGAAAAGTTAAAAGCTGAGGAAAAAAACCCGGATTAGAGTTTTTCTTATTGAAGCTTCGCATGCCATTTCAGGAATCTCGTAACAAAAAATTTTTCAAATCTCTGTGCTTTCTGTGCTGTTGAGTAGAGAGATCAGTATTTAATTTTTCAGGGACTAGAAGGCATTGGGAACTGGTACTGCAGAGCCCTGGATCTGAAATAGCTGTGTGTGGAGGGGAGTATATAAAATAGAGGTGATTTATTATTATCTGATGGCTGGTATATAAGTATTGATTATTTTTGTTCTATCATAATTCTATGGAAATATGTGTAGTGGGGATCTGCAAACCAGGAGAGGTTTGGCAGTGTTCAAAGGGAAGGATTTCCTTTTACCTCTTCCTTTCATCAGAGCAGAAAGGCAAGAAGAGTGAGAATTAACTGAAGCCTGCAGTTCTTCCCTGTAAATAAACTAAACACAGTTAAGACCCAAGATAACTGATGTTTTCACTGTTTTTCTTCTATACAGGAATGAACTGACCAGACATGTAGTTTACTTAGTTAACCTAACAGATGTTAATGAGTGTGTAGTTTGTGGGGAACAAAACTAAGCCACTTCCCATAATGGGCTGATCGGGATTGCAGAGCCTGCTGCACACCAAGCAAAATAGCTGGGGCGTGAGCAAGATGCTGAGTTGGGGATATGCCCCATGGTATTCAAAGCATGGAAGAAAATCCCTGGAAATTGCAGGGCCGACTACCTTAATCATAAATCCCCGCTGTAGCAATCAGGATCAAATGAACAGTAATTGTGTTAATCAGCTTGTGCACTTTATGCCATGTTCATAATTTGAAATATCAGCAAATCCTGTACAGCGAGTCAGTTGCTGCTAATATGATGAAAATGTTATACGTGTGAGGAGGCATTTGTTATGTGGAAAGCTAGTTACTCTGTTTTTCCTCTAGCAGCTTTTGTAGAAGCCTTCGAATAAACCTTCATTTACCTTCAGGCCAGGTTATTGCTGACCCCAAGAGGACTTCGCTCTCCTGGCTGTGCTGATGCCTTGGGGTGGCTCTGCATGGAGATGAGGTACCAGTCCCCCACAGATCAGACTTTAACCAATCTGTATCTTTGAGAAAACAGGAAAACCTACTAAATATTTACTGCCTTAAACCTGGCAGGTTGGGTGTTATTTTGCTGAACCAGTCAATTATGGCTTGCAAATCAGCAGGAGGGGTATTTTGGCAGTAGCAATTAAGGCATCACGTTTACCTTGCACCTGGGGAAGCAGCGTGGCCCAGGGCTGAGCTTCCCAGCTGGTGGCAGCTCAGGTGTGGGAGCCCCTGAGCTGTTATTTCCCCAATGATGCTGCTTTTCTACCAAAATAGATGCTCTTTTCCACTTGTCAATTGAAAGTGTGAGCTCTGTAGTGTGTGAGAGCCCCAGCCCAGGAGCAGCTGTACTAATGATCAGTGGTGCTGTGATGCTTTTATCTCTTCTGTCTGTATTTGTATGTTTGCTATGTTTTTTTGGCATAAGATTTTCATGTGCAACATTTTGCTACTATTAACAGTAAATAGGAACAACAAAAGTTATGTTGAAAATGACTGAAAGAGGCTGTAGTAATTGGAAATTCCCAATGCCATGATGTAGTACACTGAACTTCTTTATATGTTCTTATCTCTTTCTAATCCCAGTATGCCACTTATTTATGGGCTCAAATCACCCTTGCAGAAGTGGTTATAGATGTCCATTCCTCATCTGGGACCCACTTCCTGCCTCTTGAAAAACTGTAAGCCAAATAAGACAAAAGCAGAATTTAAAATAATCCTTACCTTCCTGAAGTCAGAGAGAAACAGAGAGTCAGGCCTGTTTAAAGTCAGGTTCTGTCAAAGCCAAAGGGAATTTTGCTTCAATGGAAATGGAGTCGATCCAAATGCAGAATAGGAATGTAGAAAAGAAGGAAGCATTAGAGAGAGCAAAGTATGAAATTGCCTTTGAAAGGTAAAACTCAGGACTCAAAGTAGCCCGGATTCCCTTTCTGTCCCTGCTCCATTTCCTTTGTCAATTTGAGCAAATTATTTAAGCTCTTAATTAGGGAACATTCAGGTTATGAAACATATATCTAAGTGAGCCAAAAGACTGTATTTTTTTTTTTCTTTAAATGTGCCTGTTCCTTGCAGCACAGGGCCTGGATTCCTTGGGAGCTTTCAAGTGTATCCAGAACACAAATGCAGCCTTGTTTTTTCCTTAAAGGTCACATATGATATATGCCGTAACTGGGGAAAAAGGGTCAGAAACAGTGGTGGGAGGTGAGAGGGGGCAGCTGTGATCACATCACCACATCGCCACATCAATTAAAGCCACTGTTGTCAGCACTGACTGGCGAGGGGCATCAGCACCCGCGTTTCCTTCAGAACAAGGCTGACAAAGTCATTTTATTGCTCATGTCTCATCTTTATGGAGAGATGTCTACAGGAGTCTTCTCATGCCTAAATTCCTGTCTAGCAGTATAGGAAAGAAAACGGCTTGTCTCTTGTCCAACATTGATTAATACTTAAAAATGATGTGATTCTTTTTGTATGATGCCATAGCTACATTTCAAGATGCTTGTCTTGGTCTGATTCACTTCTGAGTGTTGTGTTCCCTCGGACAATGCGCAGGGTTTGTGCACAGGGATATGGCTCTGTTTGGCCCAAACCCTCGTACAGGGAAATCCTATTCCCTTCCTTTTCCTGACAGCAGGACAGGGCTCTTCTGAGGTCTTCCTGGAATCACTGCAGCAAGCTGTGATGTGAATAATAGATGGCATGAAAATCCCTGCCTAGTGAAGAGAGAATACAGCATGGTGCAGTTTTCCTGCTGCACAGGCTGTGTGCTGAAAGTGTGCAAGCAGTAATATGCAATTTGAAAAAAGAAAAAGCATGTTGATAAGAAATAAAAGCTCTCATACCTCACAATCATCTATCTGGAGATGTCAGAGCTGAAAGATGGCATGCTGCTAATAAATCTTTCTCTTAGGAAGTCTGTCTTTATCCCCTTATGTGGCAGAGAAACCAACAGCCCCCCTTTTACGTCCGTGCCTTTTCCATTTTCCTTGAGCTGTGCATAGCCTGATCCACGAGGATGCGATTCCAGCTCTTGAGGCTGTCCCCTGCCTCATGCCATTGCCTCTCCAACCCATGGGGTTTCTGCCTTGAGCAGAGCCTGTTCTGCCATTGCCTTTACAGCTTCGCTCCCTCCTATAAAGCAGGTCTGGGTATTGCAGCCCCCTCTCCTTAGGGGGTCACCATTTAGGAAGACCACATGACCCCTTTCAGGTGCAGGGGCTGGAATGGGAGGGGGCCAACAGGCTGTGGTCACCCATGGCCCCTTCAGTCCAAGGGACTCTTCTCTCATCCCTCTTCTCCTTTCTTTAGCCCCCATTTCCAACAGCAGAATCAAGGCAGACAGTCTACCCCTACTATTTCCCTGCATTAACTATTATCGTATCTGTCTGGAAAATTCAGAGCCTTTCTGAATATTCTTTTTTAGTCTTCAATACAATGATGGACTCATCCTTGCCTGGTAGGAGACCTTTTCCTGTCACCCTATGAGATTTTCTTCTGATCTTCCTGAAGGTTTTTTTCTTTCTGGCTTAGTCTTTTCACACTGACATGGGTTGTTTGTTTTTTCATGTTCCTTTTCCCCTCAGGGTGTTCTGTGACCCAGCCATCTATCTTTCTGTGTTTTCATTTTTCTTTGTGTTTTTCCTCCTTTGGCATCTTTGCTTCATTACACACACACTGCTCATGTTACCTCTGTGCCAAATATCTCCTTAATACTTTCTGCTGTTTCATTTTTTCCTATAGATCACCTCTGCCTGCTTAGTAATTTATTTTAGCATTTCTAATTCGAAATATAGATATCTTTCAGTTTACATTATAAATTACTCTTACTGCACTTAGTTTGGTGACATCTTGAACCCATCAAATATAAACCCTTAAGCAGAAAACACTTTAGCTGAAATTACTAAAGCAAATTCAGCAGAGAATGAGAAATATCCTCACATCTAAAACAGAGATAGCCTTAATAAAAGTTGTGTTAGTAAATAGACTTTATAGCTTGATCTTTGCTTCCAAAACAGAAGAGGGAGAGGAAACAGATGGAAAAAGGAGTGTGTAAATGAAATCAGCATTTTCCACCCCTCTTGGTTAAGTCAGTTTTTTTCCTTGCTTGCCCAGAAGGCCACAAGAATAGAATGGAATATAAATGACACTAAAAATGTTTGAAATTCATAAAATTTAAACATGTACACTTAATACGCTATCTTTGAGCTCTGCATTCCTAAACTTCCAAAGCAAATTAGGCGCTCTGTGCAGCAGACCTGTGAGAGAGAAAGATTAGTGACATTTAAGAAGTGGCTATGTGGAATGAAAATACATCCTAATGATGACCATAAGTCTTTTGTATCTATTCATGAATTCATGGGGCTACTCTGGTGCATTGAGAGTGAACTCCAGGGACGATAAACAGAAACCTGGAAATGCTGACATATGAATTGCTAATCTGGTTCTTCAACCCAGGGCTTGTGTTGGAGTCGTCTTGCTTACCTGGCTGGTGGGTCACTGAAGGCATTTCAAAGGAGAGATAAAATAGGCTTGGGGTTTGTTTATAGCTGTTCAAAGTTGTCACAGACAGCACATAAGAAAGTTTAGTTCCCAGGTTTTGGCAACCTCTCTGAATGAGTACTTTCCTCTTTCAAAAGATATCTCAATCTCTGCTCATGTTTTCCTGCTAAATGAGCCATGCTGCATCCTTTCAAGCAGCTTTTCAACCAGAGGCTCTCCTTACAAATATTCCTGATGTTTCTATTTGCAGGCTCTGGGGCAGCCCCAGTCCCAAGAGCCAGAACCTTCCAGAACCTCTCACGGTCCAGCCAGGACAGGCAGTGCTTCCCGAGTCCTGTCACCATGCCACCTTGTCGCCTGTGTCCTGTTCCCTCCAGGCTGCAGTGGCCTCTCCCCTGTTCAAGAGGTCAAACGTCCAACCTGACACCACTGTTTGAGCCTGATTTTGTCTCATCCCTGGTTTACCTGGTGCCCCCTTTCTATTTAGGGACTCCTGATCATCTTGAATGATATGGAGATACTGTCTGAAGGGGAACTGAGATGTTCCTTCCTTAGAGGAAGAGAGGGATTAGGACACCACAGCTCACCTCTGGATGGCTGTCTTTCTAACACAGCTGGGAAGGGAAAAATATCCTTAAGATGGAAATTTTTGCATTGCCAGCTTTGCATCTAAATTTATCCTAAAAGACAGATGATGAAGGTGGCAGCTAAAGGAAATTAATATCAAGATTTTTTTTTTTTCCTAGTCCTGCTAGGAAAAAACTGAGGTATAGGAGTGGCTAGAATTAAGGAATATTTAATTTGGTGATCATTTTGGGGAGAAATGTGGGGAAAAACACCAGTCTTAAGTCTAATCTCAATATTCTATACTTTTTCTTGTGATTGTCCTAAAGCATCTCATTACTACTTTCAGAACTGAGCTGGGCACTTTAGTAGTGGAGTTTTGCTTCTGTAGATACTTAATCATTCTATAAAAATTTTATCCAGAATTTAAAAGCCTGGGACTAATTTTTAAAGTACGGACAATTTGTATCTACTACATAAAATTACTAGCATGTCTAGCACTAAAACTCTATTCCTTTGTGTTTTGCTGGCTCTTAGCTTATTAACTTCTAAGATGAAATCTGTGACCAAAATTAGTATTTTTTTACAGCACTAGTAACTACTGAACAAAGTCCTAATCCAAACCTTCTGTGTTTTTTTCACTTGTTAGTCTTCTATAGTGCTCAGAGAATGCTAATGACCTTACAACTGTGAAGTCCTCAAGTACATATTTCATTATTATTGGTGCATAGTATCTTTTATATTACTTTTAATTGATTGAATTTTCTTAGGTAATTTGGTCTGAAGCTGAGAGATTCAGCTCTGGAGAAATCTATTTAAGTGGCTGCAGTTATATACATAATTGATCCATCAACCAGGAGTTCAGTGTTGATCACCAGAACAAATCATAAGTCCTCCCTCTGTCTTCTGTAATTTGCTTTTTCCAATTACATAATGTCATTGTTATAATTAATAGCATAAAACATTGATTTTGTTTTAGTCATTACCATTTTCCCTGACTCTCTTTAAATGAGGTTTGGAGTCATTGTAGCAGTGAGTAGGACCTGTGAGGATCAGATGATGGCATTTGTGTCCGCTGTTACAAACCTGACTCATGCCCACTGCAGCGTGGCTCTTCGGCTGAGATGGGATGTGTTGTAGGCCAAAAGCCTGCTTTTACAGAAGTTCCAAATTCTTTTTCCAAATTCACAATGCTGAAGTCTGTAGCAAAGCTGGGTGAGAAACAAGGATCTCCAGCCAGTCCATCTCTGCTCTGAGGAAGGCTCCTTCTCTCTGCATGTTAACTGCTCGAGGAGTCTCAAGGACTTTGCACCTAACAGCACTGGGCCTCTGTGTAAAAACAGAACTCCTTTTCCCATCCTATCTTGTATCTGTGGGGTTTGTCTGCAAACTACCTTGTGTCCCACCTCCTGCAAAATATCTGGGAGACCTAGGCCACTCTCTGCATATTCCTGGGCTGCATAATGTAAAGCAGTATATAAGGCATACTGTAAGGCAGGATGTGTAGCTCCCCAGAAGTTCAGAATTACCCATGGGCTTGTGTGTATGAGGTCTTTTGTCTTTGTTTTCTTGAAACTTTTATTACGGGGAGAGAAGCCATTGCAGAATGTAAAGCACAGGTGAATCAGTCATGATGTTTGGTGGGGTTGTCCGTGGGTGAAACTGGAGTTAAGCTCTCTATCTTTTATAGAAGATAAGTAGCAGTGGAAGATAATTAATTCTAGAAGTGGTTTAATTGCTTTCCCTTTTTAAGTACTTGTTTAGACTTGGCTTATTTCTTGAGCCAACAGGTCATGGTTTTATAGACACAACTGCTTACAACCGATGTAAGAATCGGTGTATTAGATGTACGGAGAGCTTTACTGTCAGCAACGAACATAGCAGGAGTCCGGAGGAAGAGCTGAAAGATGACAGAGGCTGTAATACCTATGAACCAAGTGTCTTATAGCTTGTCCAAAAAGATCCTCCTATGTGTGAATTACATATTTTATTTTTTTTTTTAGATAAATTCTGGAAAAGAACCAGACTAGTGAAAATCCACATATAGATTGAATGGGGAGGGTTATCTTTATAAGAGCAGTAACTGTATTCTCAACTTCACTGTCAAATGGTCTGGTGATCTGAGTAAGTTTATAGTTCAGGTGGACATGTGTGAGCCTAGGATGAAATACGAATGAAAATGAGAAGACACAAATGTTAGCAGAGTCCAAATGAAATTGGAGTTAAATTGTTCTACTTGCCTAGGGATGACTTAATGTTAAGTAAAGGACATGTCTACCACCAAAACAAGTTAGTTTCTTGGATCTGGAATGGAAAAGAAGAAGGAAGAGAGAGAACTCCGCCTGAAAAAATGCAAAAAAGCAGTTTGATATTGCAGCTATGACATATCCTCCATTGTACACGTTAATCAAAAAACATGAGGCGCTCTAGCACTTATGAATAATTCAGGCCACTGAGAGGAGGCCATTAGACACTGACCCAACACAAGCCTGGTCCCATCAATCTCTGTTTCTGAAGGAAGCCCAGGCAATGGCAGCATCCTTTTGAAAGAACCAACACAAGACACTTTTGATTTGCAAGCTAAAGTGGCCCTCAAGTAAGAAAATCAATTCCAACACAAAATGACATGTGAGTTTTATTAAGTCAGCATCGTCTAGCCTGCATTATTTAATAGTATGAGCTACTCTGACCTCTGTGAAGAGTTAAACTGCATGAGCGGAATAAAGTATGCTACAGTTTAGCTCTAGAAGTCAGTCAAGAGTTAAGGTAGAAACAGTCTGGCAAAGCTGGATTTACTTACTATTTATGTCCTGGAATAACAAGGAGGTGAAACATAAAATCTCAGGTCCAGCTAAGTCTTGCAAATAACATCAGGTGTTTCCTTTCAGTACATTTGGTTGACATCTGAACAACCTACAAGAACAGGTTTTCTTTAGGAGGGGAGGAATAAAAAATAGGGAGGAGGATCTTTCTGGTAACTTTTTTGGCTCTGACTAGAGGAGGAAACTTGCCAGGGTCCATTTTTTCCTGGTATTTTGGAACCTGTGTTCTAGATGTACATAGGAAAGCTGCAGTGCGGAAAGCGAAAAGATGTGCGCAAGCACAATGAGGAAATGAATTTTACTTCCTTTCACACTATTAACATATGAAGATTGTAACATTTATTATCAGTCTAGAAGGAATTGGGAAGTTTCAGATTAGGAACGAAAGAGTGGCCAATAGCTGGGAGATATTTTCACCTGATGTGGGGCGTAAAGGTTTTAGTGTCTACTACTGGCTGTATAGGATGTGTTTTGAAATGTTTCCTAATTCTCTGGATTTGATTTGAAATTTTGTACTTGATAACACTTCCTTGACAAGAGTGTCATTAAAACTGCTATATTATGAAAAACAATAGTTTTAGCAGAAGTTCCTTTTTGCTGAGGGAAAAAATGACAGTGTTTAAGACTTTCTTTTTTTTAAGATGTATGAAATGTTTCAGTCCAAAGTTTTTTCCCCTAAAAACGTTCATTTTGCTGGTTTATGTTGGCTGCAGGTGTTTTACTTTAGGTTCTAAATGAAATGCTTCAGTGTGATGTTTCCAATGGACATTTAATTTCAGAATTGTCTGTACATTTTCTTTTGTGTTGTTGCAGATTAGAAAATCTGTTCTTCCTGATGAACTTTTTCTTTTTTTACTGCTTCTATTCAGCCAAGAATATGGAAAATCAATTATTCACACAATTCTATTTGAGTGAAGGCTTAGGTCAGGTTGGTTCTTACTTTACCCGGCCGTTCCAATTATTTTATAATATATGCAAATTCCCTTTGGCTCTTTGGCTCTCTGATAGTCTAGTCTTTCAAACCTTGGCTGCCTAATTGCATTAAAAATGAGACTCATCAAGCAAATAAGACGCAATTCTACCCTTAACAGTTCTAATTGTTAAGAAGGCTTCCTCAGTGGTTAAGGGGACCTGTTCTTTGATACTACTTTTTTTTTATATACAGATAAGGACTTTATTGTGCAAATCAGCTACTAAGAGCAAAATGTAAAACTACCTTTAGGATTTGGTAGTTTTTGTAACAGAAATGTCTAAGCTGGACTCCCTAATAAGAGCAGAAAGAAATGCAAGGCTTCATGAGATGTCAGCTGGAAGCCTGTGCTGAAGGCCCCAGTGTGTGCTGTGGAGATGGCACAGAAAAAGACTTTGAGAGCAGCAGTCCCAGCTCCTGTTCTTGGGCATAGGCAATCACTGCTTCCAATGAAACCATTTAAGAAAAGATTTGAGTCTGAGGATGGGCTCTGAGTCACTTGTTTCCTTCAGTAGTGAAGCCATTTCCCCAGGGACTCTGGTTTCGCAAGCCCAGCTCTACCCTGTTGATTAAGGAATCCCATGACTTGGACCACAAGAAGTTTTTTTCATTTATTTCGGATGCAATTAAAAGCAAAAAAAATTTAGCATGTAATTTGCTGGCAAGCTGCACCCCCATACATATTACCCCCCATTACCCCTTATGCTTGTTTTCCAAGTTTGGGTAATGATGAGACTCGAGGGAGATGTGAATTGTAACTTGTCTGTGGCTTGGCTAATGAAGAAGGAACAGACTTTGTTTCCATCTGGACTGTGGTTTTATTTATTTTCTCCCCTTTTACTTTAAATAAAGGAAGTTGAATTTCTTAAAACAACTACTGCAAAAGTAAATTAACCTGACTTAACTGGTAGTGAGAGTGTGGCTCCTGAACAGCCCTTTTTTAAACGAATACTTGTTGCTTATAGAAAGTATAATAACACTAGGAAAACATCTTCAAGACGTGCAGCACCTTGTAGAGTTGCAAGGGATTGCTGAATGTTAACTCTGCAACAACTTTTTTACGTATGGCCTTTACTTGTGTTTTCTTGCTAAATGGAGTGTCCAAACAATTCCTTTTGCATGGTGGAGGTGGGGGAATAAAAGGTTGCAGCCCTGGATTTGGAGCTATAAGAGGCACTGTTAGCCTCTGTCCTTACAGGAGTTTGGCTGTGCAGATAGGCGATGCTACGGCTAGAAAAGCCGATAACCTTCTCTTTAAATTAACTTCTTCCAATGAGCTGAGAGCAAGAGCTAAATTGCTTTGCCTTTTGCAGGTTTTCCAAAAAGATGCGAGAGGCTGTGAAGACCAGCATCTGATGAATGGAAATGAAAACACAACTTGAGAGACTAGCACAGACAAGGTGAGGACAAGACCAATTAGCAGCAGTTAGGTGTTTTCCACGATTTCAGGATTAATTTCTAACAGTGTGGGCTACTGGGCAAATGCCATTAGTTTGACAGAATCTAATTCTTCCTCAATCAACTAATGTGCTCTCTTGGGTGCTTAAGGAGCTCCCACACCTCCAGTGATTTCCTTGCAGTCTCTGGAATGCTTGTGGTGACTTTAAGAGCACTGCAGTGAAGGGTGAGGATCTCTTCCACATTGTAAAACTTCAGTGCAACTGTAATATTTTCTTACTTCTGACAAAATTAGAAGTTAACTTGCAGCTAAGATGTAGGAGATACAAAAGAGCACTTGGATGGGCTGCTCATGCTATTTTTTTCTGCTTTAAAATTACCCTCAATCTCCACAACATGTTTCCTTATGTCCTTAGACCATAACATTGGAAAAATATTGATGTCGTTCTAGCCTCTACAGGGGCAGTGTGGAAATGAAGCTGGGGTAGAAAAAAGGAGCTGGAACCCTAAGTGGAAGAAATAACTTCATATTCTGGAGTACATAGGAATCTGAGGGTCTCTTCCTTGTGTGAAACTTATCCCTGGAGAACAGAAAGCCAACCAAAAACCCTACTGAGGTCCTATTTTGAAAAATCAAATGAGTCTTTTTTGAGTAGAAGGTCATAACACAAATTCCATCTCATTCTCATTATTTGTCCCATTGAATCTCACTAGAACCTGGTGAAAAATGCTCTGGTTTGCCTTTTTCTGGGCTTCCCATTCATTCTTCAAGCTGTTTGTCTTGTTGAACGTGGAGGCTGTTCAACTTCCAGTTCAAAATCTGCAGCACACAGAACATGCGTGCTGTCTCAGTTATGCACACCCACGGCCCGCATATCAATGCATAATTTCTGTGTACGAGGGTACTTTTGTCCTTTCTCAGACTGGTTTTGCTTTAATCTAATGCAAGATGTGTGAACAGAGAGGACACAGCTGTTTGACCAGTAGAAAACTGAACACATGCAGTAATGTGCTGCAGTAAAGTGCCCTGTCTCCTGTCACTTCTCTATGCATATTATGTCATGTTTGTTGCCCACTTTTCTTAACTGAATAAAAAAAAAAAAGATACCCAGGAAGGATCCATTTGTTTAAATGCAAGCATGAGGAACACGCCTATGTCTGGCCCTTCACTGCTATTGTGTTTGAGGCCTCTCATACCTTAGATCAGTTGCGAAGTCTTTCCTCTTTAGTTTTTCCTTTTGATAAGATGGCAAGCAATTTGTCCCAATTCAGTAATTTATTTAAATGCCTTCAGCTTGCTCCTGAAGCTTGCTACAATATATAACTCAATCTTATCAGATCCTGTTACACTGCTTCCTTGTTGACCATATGGTGGCAAAGTTTTGAGAAAGGAAATAGATTTAGGAAAGAAACAATGAGAATTGTTCCTGCTTGTGGATGATATATGGGGTTTACTTAGTTCCTACTGTTTCCTGAAAGGGCACTCTGGAGAGTAAATTACTCTGTTAATGGTGTCTAAAGACATGCGCCTAAAATAGCTTCTGTCCTACTGCTAATAAATAATCTGCAAACATGTCACACTTCTCAGCTTTTCATTATATTGGAGAGAATACAGACTTTTTTCATAGTCCCATCCCTGGGTGTGCATTTAATTTTATCTAGCTTTCCCCATACACAAACAAGTAGAGCTTTTCTCCCAAACTCTAATTCAAGGAAAAGACCTGCATTGATCATGTTGTTAAGTTTTTGTTTGGCTGGTTTTTAAACCGTAACTATCTGGTCCCCAGAACAGCCTGTGCCTTTTCTTACTTTATCTTTTTTATTTTCTTTTTAATTTTATTTTTGTTAACAAGCCTGAGAGGCATTTAAAAGAGAACAAATCTCAGACCTCTTGGAGTGAGGTCACAGGATTGTCTCAGACTCTCAGCTTCTGCTTCTTGATGAAATGAATTAGTGTGTGGGAGCCACACGTCCCATTGCAAGCACATGCTGGGTGAACCAAGATCAAACTGCTGTCATTTTTTGGCTTACAAACAATACAGAACTTGCTGACACTGAAAAAATGAACAGACTGAAAGCACAAGCGAGAAAGGGGATTATCTTGATCTATTGATGCTTCTCTTTGGAATGTACAAAAAGTACAGCTGACAGCTTCTAATAGCTAAAGGGGTTTTCATTTTGTTACTGACACTGGTCTAGAATGAGCAATGTTTCCCTGTCTCTGTGTAAATCCAGCTGTGGACCCACTCTACCCTGGAAAGATGTGGTTTGGCCTCAGAAAGTGGTTTCAATTCTCTCAGAGATGGTTTCACTACTTTGTGCTTTGTTCCTGCCCCCCACGTAGGACCCATCCATCCAGGCATGAGGGCCATGGGGTCCGGGCCTCTGCCTCTCTGGGGATGGTGAATCCCCAGCTGGAGGGTACAGTGACTGCAGTTCCTCCTGAGTTCTCAGGGCTACATCAACTAATGTTTATATTCAAAAAGGAAATGTGTTTTCTATAGATGATAAAAAGAACAGCACTTATTGTTAAGGTTTTCTCCAGAAGGCAGTGTAATAAACTGTACCTCAAGATGAGTAGCAACTGAACCAAAGTTTTGGGGGCGTGTCCCAAAATTTTGCATTTCTCTAGATGAGGATTAAACTGTCCTCTGTATGAACACCTATATGAATGTTTCAGCTGATTTTTATAATCTTATATATAAGAACTGGATGCAGAAATCTTTCCTCCTTTTCCTCTTACACTTTCTGCTGCTCCCTTTTAAAAAACAAAACAAAACAAAAACACAAACAAAACCCAACACAACATAACATGCCCTCTCTTCCTAAAAGATGGTTTCAATAAAGCTGCTGCCTGATTTTGCTTGCATTTTGTCTTCTCTGCTGTCATCTCACTGCTGGAAATTTGTATCACAAGATTCCTCATTACTGTAGTGGTGTGGAAAAGCAAGTTCCAGTGACTGGAGCTGGGCTATCTTGCTCTGTTACTGGTATCACCTTTGGTCATCTCCATTTTGTCTTAATTTTGCCAGATGTGATCTCATCAGGAACCTCCTATGATGTGTTTTGGAGTGGGCAATCCCAGTATACGTATGTCCTAAACCTTATCCTCTGCAGCTGAAGAAACTCACTGTGGGAGAGCATTAGCAAAGCTTAGCAGAGCTCAAAAACCCTGGACATGGGGAGTTCACAGGACTGTCTAAAAGTGTGTTATACCAGCCATAAACTAATATCTAACTCATGAACCAGAAATTTTTCTGAGGTGTTTATCCATTTCTTGTGCTTTCCTCTGAAGCAGTTTATTCTTTTCTCCAGAAGTGACAAGTATCCAGGGGTAGGATGAGTTACTGAATTTATCTGGTATGGCACATCCCATGTGCACTGATGAAGTGGGCATGGGACAATGTCTTGGAGTGCAGTCAAAGTAAAAATGGAAAGAAAAGGTTCTATGTCTTGCAGCTGTTTAAGCTACTACCTGGCTTTTTGTCATTAATCGCTCCCTGAGATAAAATGACTAGGGCTCTAAATGCATTAAAAATAATTTACCAGCCTCCTTAGAATAATTAAATTAATAAAATCATCAGCCATACTCACCGCTGTTAAACCAATTATAGTAAATCTACAAAGCAGAGGAAGGAATGGGATTTAGGAAACTCAGTTTTGCAGAATTGGTTGGTTTTTTCTTTCCCCACCTCATGTTGTTTGCTTTTCCCCGGCATTGTCCTTTATGCTGATGAATAAAGGATGAAACCCCAGTACTAGTCAGATTAATGTATGTATCTTCATTTGGAGGGCTTTGCCTGGGTAAAGCTTAAATTGACTTTATTCTCTCTACCAAAGCTTTCTGGTGGAGGATCAGCATGCAGGATTTCTTGGTCCCATTCTGCCTTCAGCTAGCCATGGTACAGACTAAATTATCTTGCTCTTTCTCAAAATATCTCTCATCTGACAGCATTTAGGAGCTGATTTTCTCCAGCATTTTGAGGTGCTGAACACTGATTACTCACTGGTTGCAGTTTGCTTCAAAGTTTCTTAATGGAGACAGAAAGCCTTTTACCTGAAGAGACCTGAAAAGTGCTTTGCAAATAGCAATTAACCTTCGTGCCATTCCAGTCCGCTGTCAGCTGTTAACCTTGCAAGCCCTCTCCTGAATCCTTTGCCCATTTGTGTTCAGTGCCTGAACCTTGATTTAATATATGAGATATTACCACGGTGTTAGTCAAAATCCTCTCTTGACCCAGGGAGAAACTGGAAGTTTGGAGGTCACTTCAGTTTATAATGTAAAGGGGGAAAAGTTTTGTGGACCCCAGGTGGATTCTGAGTGGAAATGGGAAAGAACAAGTCAGCATTTGGTGGTGGGTTTTTTCCTCCTTTTTCTTCTTTTGATTTCCAAATGGTTCTACATATAAGACATTTGATGTGCTAGAGGAGTTTTCAGGCTTTGCACAGCAGAGCTGTGATCAATTGCTGCAGTTGAGGCTTGCAACACTCGCAGGATGCCCTGGCTCAAAAAAAAGCTGGTCTCTTGGTGAAATATTTTAAACTGATCAATAACTGCTCCTTTTGTTTATAACTTAATTACACTCTTAGCAGTGGAAACAGGAAGTTCAGAGTGGATCTGGTATCTGTAGGTCTTTTCCTGCTCTGCCTTTGAGGAACGATGTTAGATGTTACCAAACATGAGGCATCAGTCATGCTTCCTTTCTTCCTTCCCATCTTCCACCAAAATAATCGGCTGCACCAGGATGAAGTTGAATTAATGGTGTGGCCAACCAGCCTCCCAGCATCCATATCTCTAATGTGTCTGTCTTTCTTAGGAGGAATGCAATAGCTCTCCTGCCTCAGTGTTATTGTCTCTTCCAATATTAAAATGCCATGTGATGCTTAGCAGTCATTGAGCTTCTCTGCACCTCTGCTTTCCAGTCCCAAAGCAGGAAAACATATACTGACCTTTATTTCAGGGGTGATGCAAAAGCTGATTATTATCTGTAAGGTATTTCTAGATCAACAGATGAGAAGTGCTTTATTTCTGTCACACACCTATAGGCAAACTGTTTGCGTGTTGGGAGTCATTGCTCACTTTGCAGCAATCTCCCAGGTTGTGATGTGGGTATGCAGTGCATGTACGTAGAGGAATATAGATGAATTATGTCTTCAACCCCCTAATTCACTTACATTATTTCCAAAGTTGCCTTATTGAATATTGCAATCTTCTGTGTGTTCATGGTTTAATTAGTGCTGAATCAAATATGCTTGTACTAGCCACTGGATATCCCAAGTTTTTAATTTTATTGCGTCTCATTTAAAAAAAAAATAAAATTAGTCTTTTTCATTATTATTACCTAGTCTCTAAGCTGCAAGGATATAATTTATTTTATTTTAGCATAAAAAGCTAAGGGGTTATTAAAGCTTGGAAAGTAGAGTGGGAGTATCCCTGTCTCTGGGGCTTACATGTAGTTTTATTTTTCTCAGCACTTTAGAGACTTCCAGGCACTGAAGTTTACAAGAGAAATGGAAGTGGTCTGGTGCTGATAGTGGGTTCAGAAGAACAAGTAAGTCTGCTAAATTGGAAATCTGACACTTCTGAAATAAGATTACTAGCAAATCAGGGAAACTTGTACTGTTTAATGCACTCTGATGTGGGCAACTTAATTATGGCTGAGTAGTGGTAGAGAGGAGAAGAGCTGGTGGTTTTAATGATACATGTTAAATAACTGGGGATGGCAATGGTGGAGTGTTCATGAAGGCCAGCCCTGCTTTAACAAACTCCTATTTTCTACAAATATTTAAATGCAAGCCCTAACTCTAAGAGCAGTTTGTGCACCCTTCCTGCTGCTTATTATCCTGCAGGTAAAAGGCACAAGGTCACTGAGCTGGGATGTTTGCCAAGGAAGTTTAATTGCAATATCTTTATTAAAGAAAAGGAAACATTAAGAACAATGTGTCTCTAGGAATGGATTACATTTTCTTCTAATTATCCAGAAATATGAAAGCTGTGTGCAAGGGAATTACTGCAAGAATTAGCAGGAGGATTATGTAATCGCCCATTTTAACGAGGACCGAATTTACAAAGCGACCGTGGTCTGCTTAAGGATTTGTGCCACCAGGGAATCAACTGCATTTTGCTTTTTCGGGGGCTGTATTTGCCATGGCCTGAATTAGCAGCTTTTCCTCTGCACTAAGCTCAGCCCGAAAGGGTGAGGAGCATCATCCTCTGCACAGCTATGTGAGCAGCTACCTGAGCGGAGCTGCTGCTTCAGCATCGACCTTTGAAAAATTCATAGGCTGATGGTGCGAGCTCGTGCCTTTTTGAACAAGTTAGAGCCTTTGATGCTCTCAAAATGTATATTTAAAAGGAAAAAAATCTATTTCTTACTTCTTCTGTTGTACCACACAGCTGATATAAAAAGGATTGGTAAGGAATGTAATGTCCATTGTATGTATAGGAAAACTTCAAGTGAGAGAACTGAGATTGCAGACTGGTTGAAATTAGATCTGTGGGCTTTGCTTTAATCATAATTTAAAAGTATCTCACTGGAAACAAGTGTACACAAACTTCACTTTCTACCTGTTTTTTTGTGTGTTTGTTGGTTTTTTCCTTGTTTTTTTTTGCTTGGTGTGGGGTTTTTTGTTTGTTGGTTTTTTTCCATACAAATAATGTGGGAATTCATTACTAGGGAAGTTTTTAGACATCATCTTATACCACTATTACTATGACTTTTCCTCTCAGCAGTACCTGTTCCTTGCTGAGGGTACAGACAGGTGTTGATTTTGCTGTTCTCAGAGGACTACATATCAGCATAAGGGCACGTTATCCTCCCTGACCTGCTGGAGTTTGTCTGGTTTTTTAGGATGTTATTCTCGGAACACAGCTGCAGTTTTATGGAAAATAGTTCTCTTCACACAGATATTCATGAATTAAATACTGCATATGTAACAACAAATTTTGACTTCTAGGCAGGGTATTTCATTCCCTAGGGTTTCATAACCCTGTTGCACAGATGCAAGAATTGGTTCATTTCTTGGGGAAATTTAGTCACCTCGGGGATGCATTATGTGTTACCTGCTAAATCCATCTATCTCGTTTCTTATTCTGAGCCTACTCCATGCTTTGCAAATGCACAGGCATTTGCTTCCTGCATAGCTTTACATTATCCATTGAAAATGAATTATGTCTTCAACCCCTTAATTCACTTACATTATTTCCAAAGTTGCCTTATTGAATATTATGATCTTCTGTGTGTTCATGGTTTAATTTGCATTTGATTTAGCTCCCCAGACCTTGCAGACTGACCTTGAGCATCCTTGGAAAATGAAGAAGAAAAAAAAAAAGCCAACCACAAACTGACAATAATACACAAACCCATCTATGTACATTAAAATTTAAGCTATTTTTTATTGTTTGAAGGAAAAAAAAAAAAGGTCTGCATGTGTTAATGTAAACACACTTGTGTAGCTCCTGTTGTAAGGTGCTCCCTTTAGAGGTTGTGCTTCTACCAGAAGCTTTGCCTCTCTAAGTTTAAATTGCAGAGACTTAAATTCTACAGTCCACCTCACCTATGACTCTGCTGTGTAATTTGTCAGCTTTTTGCTGTGCTTCAGTGTTTTTTGTGTCTGTGGCTTAAAAATTCCCTTTAGCCCCAGCCCTAGTGAAGTCAGTTACAACTTTTCCTTTGCTTTTATGTGTCACAGTTTTACTGATGCTGGTAAAATAATGTTGCTTCAGGACTTAGCAGCAGCAGTAGTATTCCCAGAGTCCCAACAGAGTGCATGAAGAACTGACCAGGTCATTTGAACTGCGATCAACCTTTTCCCCTTATTTTCCTTAATGAATGTGCTCTCTCCATGGTATTGCAAAGTTCGTCGCAAGTAAATGAACTGTCCACAGACTAAACCAAATAAACAAATTTATTTCTTAAGGGCTGTAGTACTGCCAGCTAAGGTCTTCCTAAACACTTTACAGAACAAATAACATCCCCTTCTCATGAACTAAGTATACCTGGGTGGCATTCACCCAGGGATTTCTCACTCCATGTATTGCCTGTGATCAGATCTGTGGGTTTTATGGGTTGCTGCCTACCCGAAGTTGCCAGACAAATGTTTCTGAGCAAATGTCAAAGTCTGTTCTGCTTGCAAAAGGTTTGCTGTGATTGTTTATCCACATATTGGCTGTGACATTCCCTGATCTCTTCAATGGGTATTCAGTAAACCATCGCTTATGCCTTATTTCTGCATTCTTGGTGCGCAACTTTTCTAAACTGCAGGAGAGCTTTCTTCTCCTGATAAGACTAATTCAGTTTTTAAATTAGGGGCATCTAACACATGAATCTCATTTTCTCTTGTTTAAATACAGCCTGGCTTGTAGAAACCCTTGCAGAACACACAAAATTGCACGGTAGAAGTGCTGAATCAAAATGTGTGTCAGAACATGCTGAAGTGATCCTGGATACCTTTCCTTCTGGATTCAAAGATCTGTAGAGACCATGGTGTCTGAATTGGGCCTGTCAAGGCACCAAAAAACCCCCCAAATGTCTCAACACTTTATTTGTTCCCTCCACAGAGGATGGATATCCATGTATGTAATTCCTGGAGAAAGCCCATCTCTGTACAACAGCCCAAGTGGTTTCTTTCTTTACTATTCTTTATCTAACAATTAAAAGAAAAATTGCGAATCAAGCCATACATCCCAGGGGATGGAGAAACGGCAGCTTTCCCCATAGTGAACCTCTTTGACTGAGCACAGATTTTACCATACTGGCATGGCAGGAGTCCACCAATTCTCTACTTGCTCATGGTCAGTAGCTTAGGTCTCATCAGAAACTTATTCCCGCAGGATGAAAGGCATCTTAATTCTTCTGTCTTTTCCAGACACATGACTGAGACAGGTTATACATGGATTATAGAAGGATTACGGAAGAGATGAGTCTGGCTCTGTTTTGACACCTTGCTGTGTTTTTTATTAAAACATATTTCTAATAAAATGCAAAGAGGCATTTACATCAGCTGAGAGTTTGACCCAAGGACCCTGTAGCTTTTTATGGAGACACTGCCCTCGTATAAATAGCTGTTTGTTCATGCTCTTTCTCCTATTCATTATGGTCAAAGTCTGAGCTCATGTCTGTTTCTTAACGCACAAAAAGTCTATAAATTCAGGGATGCTTGAGTCACTCTTGAGTTTCATTAAATGAAATGTTACATTATGATAAGAGCAGGCAGTATGAATGTTAGCTTTTTGAGATCCTATCTCAGGGAAAAAAATATCTTTAGTTATTTTTTTGCCCTGCAATTACCCATACAAATAAATCCTCGCTATTAAAGAAATACAATATTTCCCATTACCAAAAAGCAGCAAATAGGATTTAGCTTGTGTTGAGAAGACATGCTGTCGTTTTTGTTTTTCATTACTAGAATAATTGTAGCAGATTTATTTAACCAATCATTCAGCAGCTAGTTTACAAAAGCTCCTGGGGCTGCTGCAGTTGTTGGACACTTGACAGAATTATTTAGCTGATAAATACAAAAGATAATTTGATTCAAGTACAATTTCTGTGGGACTGAGAAAAACACAGCAGTTGTTTTGCCTCTCTTCAGAATCAAAGAGGATGCAGAATTAGATCTTGGGAGTAGGACTAGTTTCACAGTTGGCTTCTAGAAATATCCTGCTATTTTAAAAATATATTTCGGTCATTAGTCCTGATTGTGATTAAATAAATACAGCTACATTTTGCACTAATTATGCCCTCAGTCCAATAAAGCACTTAACAGGTGTATAACTTTAGAGCATGAATAATCCTGCTGGCTCATACACTTATGGTTAGATCTGTGCATAACAGCTTGGTTCATCAAAACACAATAAACACTTTAGTCTCACTATAAGCAGTAAGTTTCAGATGTGTGCTTGAAATTAAGCATGTGTTCAGTTGCTTTGCCTGGATGGAGATGAAAAATAGCCTGTTAAATTAACTACACGCTGTAAAGCTTTACTAGGTGCAGGTCTTCTGCAGTAAGATTGAGGGCCACGTATTTATAATTCAGTCTGTGATACAAATGACCTGATATAAATGCTATAATTTATTCTTGATGCTAATTGTTGGAGCACTCAGTGGATTGGATGACTTAGAAAAAGGCAAGAAGATTGATCAGAAGTCTGGGAAAACATGAGAAAGGATAAAGTGAGGAGGTGTTAGAGCTCTTACCATTGGATGCCTCCAAGAGCAGGACAGATAATGTCCCCATGGGTGACAACTATGACCCCTCTGGGGTAGGGGCTGAACAAAGCGACCTCTGAAAGACTCCTTCCTCTGTTTCCTGAACCTGGGGAGTTTCATGGATAAATATCTGAACAATTCCCATGCCAGTTGTTTTATCATTAAACAAATAGCACAAATATTTTGCTGTATTTTTTTTTTGTTACAAAAAAAGGTTTATTGGAAATAAATGAAATGTGACATGAGCAGTATGTTAAGTGGAGACTTGTTTTTTAGCCAAGCAAATGTTTAATATGAATTTTCTTTGTCTTGTTGGAATCTTACCTCCCAACTGCAGAATGTTTTATGCAGATTTAAATGAAAATTAAACCTGACATTATTTCCTGAAAAGAGCTGAGAAGCTCAAAGGCCACAATAGCATTGCAAAGTACTACTATTTTTTATTTTCCTCCTTTTTAAAGAAGCTACACTTCCCAGAAGGGTTGGAACGAGCAGGATAGAAGAAAGCAGTGCTAAATACCACCATTTCCAAAGCCGGATGTCTATATCTTGCTATGAAGTGCATCTGACAGATACAATTCAACTGCCTAGTCCAGCTAAGTGCATAATAAAAAATTCTTCTTGAATTCTCTTACCTGAACTTTAAATTCTCAAGTCCCTTGTGTGGTATGCAAGCTTATCTACCCTTACTTTAGCAATGAGAGAACGTCACTTATGTGCAGAAATCAGCATGGAAATCCACCAAGACTATGGTAGAGGTGGAGTCAGAAGATCTGTTGCCATCCCCTCTCTGAATCTTTCTTCTTGCAGCTGTGTAAAGACCTAAGAAAACCTTTCCAGACTTTCCATGCCACCTCCTCTGGTCAGAACAGAGAAGTAAACAAAAATCTTTCCTTGGCCTCTACATGTGTTTTCCTCTGCAAGATTTGGTGTTTGTCCAACTCCAAACCAAAGCTACCCTGCAACATTTCACCGTTTTAGAGCAAGAAGATTTCTTCCATTCTTTTCCCTCCACTCTTCCTTCCTGGTGAGAGGGATTTCATGGAAGAGCCAGTGATCTGCAATCTAAGAAACCAGTATTTTCCAGGGCATGTTACATCAGTACATCATTATTGTACTCCCTGCCCCCACCCCTTATTAATTTTTTTATTTTATTTCTGGTGTTAAATGATTTTGTCAAAAGCAGCCCTTTACAGACCATTAATGCCAGAGCAGATGATTGTTTTCCACCAACCCTCATGAATAATTCAAGCTGCCAACTCGCAGTCTCATCCTCAGCACTGAGGGCTCTTCTGAGGAAGCAGGGTTATTAAAGGTAACAATCCTGATGAATCTCATCTTTGAGCGGGACAGACTCATTAATCCTCAGAAGCAACCCTATCTTGAAACAAATCATCCAGTGGGGGCTTTTTCCTCCTCCTGCTTTTCTTCCCCCCCCCCCATCACAGCTCTTTCTGATGATGTTTCTGCTTTTGAGATCCTGTTATAACAAAAAAGTCAAGGGACATGATAAATACTTTGGGAGAAGCGGAAGGAAGAGTAAATGGGGAGATGAGTGCTCGGCAAGCGAGCTGGTTTTCTTTCTCCGTGTTCCTCTTTCTAAATTAATTTACTTCACCAGTTCTCATGCCCCTTGCATGCTGGTGCTCTGCAAGTGCTTGAGTGAACATGTTTATTGGCAGAAATGCACTGGGACTTGGGAATGATAAGGCTAGCAATGAATTAAAGCAATGAAAACCATATACATATTCATATACCAGGAACTTGATTCTGAAAATTGGTTCTCAGCTGTGTTTATACAATGGTGGCGAAATCTTATACGTAAATTGTGAGGTTAGTTCTGAAGTTGGCAATTGGTCTCATTCATGCTGATAATAGAAGATAACTGAGAAAATACTTGGAAACCAGCCTCTTCTCTTGGATTCACCAGCATTTAAAACAACCATAAAACTTGCAGTCTCTCCTAAATGCTAATAAAACTATAGGTTTTTTGTTTTCTTTGCTTTGAAAGGTGATTTCATATTAGATAGTCTGAGGTTTTGTGAATGTAATTGTCTAAAAAAATACAACAGCCCCTAGACACATGCACAGCTGAGCCGCAGGTGGCTTACAGTCCAGCCAACTGTGTGCAATTTTAGTGAGCAAGTGAGCAGAGATTGGTCCCCTCTTGTCTAAAGGGGTGCTGTTGCTTTGGGCTCTTTGGATCATAAACAGCACATCTCTATTATAATGTGCGTGGCATAATTGCCTATTGCTTGATGTCGTTCTATAGGTTACTGCAAGAGATTGAAAATACAGGCTTTTTTCTTTTTCTACATTTATGGTGCTTGTGTGTTGCCATTATTTCTGCTTTTTAAAATGGATACGGAGCGCATAAAAAAAGTACATTGTTTCTGCCTGTGCTGGAAAAGCCTTTCAAACATTGGGAAATATCAAAGGCAATATTGTATTAGGAGCCAGCTAAGGCTGAATATCTAAGAAGGGATGGAGTCTGTATTAGGTGTCCTTAAACTTTCCATCTACATCCATATTTTTATCAACTTCCCAATCAACGTGGATTGAATCCATTGCCCCTGGGGCCTGCCACTGATCATATCTCCTGTATAAATCCTCTTCTGGTGATATGGAAGTGCTGGTGCTCTTTCACACCCTTTTGAGAAAGCTAAATGTCCCTTTCCTTCAATCTATTAGGTTTATTGAGGAGGAGGTTAAGAGGTGATTTGATCCACTAATAGAGAGTAGACAGCTCCATTAATCTGGAGGTGGTGAGCAGAGCGTGTAGCAAGATCCAGTGGTTTGAAGGTAAAGCTGGCCGAAGTCAAACACTGCTGTTTTTAATACTGAAGGTAACTGAACACTTGCCCAGATCTGCTGTGGATTTTCCCTCCTTCATGTAAAATGCACTGACTTGAGCAGTTGCTATGACTGCAATAGAGAAATGACTGTGTGCAATTTGCTGACAGCCGTGACTGTTCCTTCTGGCCTAGAAGTATATGAAGGATGAGAGAAACCCCACACCTACCCATCTCTCAAGTTTTCAGTACCTAAACAGGAGGGAGAAGATATGCAAGAAAATAGAGAACGCTCTTGCTGTGGTCTTTGTGTATCTTTTTCAAACTGCAATGTTGTTTCATCCATCATAGGAGGGAGCACTGGGGTACAGACCTCATTGCATAGCATGCATTAGACAGTCAACAGTGCCTTTTCTTGTTCACCAGACCAATACTGCCTGGTTTTTGTTTTCTGGTCTGTTCTGCTGCAGTAGAAAGTGTGAGCTGAAAACTGCTTATAAAAAGTAATCTTATTTTACTTCCTTCCAAGACAAACTGAAGCCCAAGCAGAGGGAGGCCAGAGGGACAACAACTCTACTGCTGTTCCAAAATAATTAATCTCTTGCTTCTTTTGCTGAGCATATCAATGAGTAGATGCCAATTGAGCTTGTATACCTAATTATTTGGGCTTTAGAAACTAAGCTTATACAGCTCGTTTTAAGTTGCCAGAGCTTGGAAAACAGGTTTTGTTGATACGGATCTGCTCAATAAGCAGACTGGGAACCCATATGGCAAATAATTTTTTTTTTTTCCTAATCCCCTGAGGCTCCTGTTTCCTGAAAAAACACCTGAAGATTCTTCATTTGATGCATATGACACAGCTGACTGCTCTTTCCCCTTCAAAGTATGCAGAACAGGGTGTTTATTTCAGTGATAAATCTGCACTGTATCACGTTCTCAAAGAAACTGGCTACAAGGAGGTGACTGAAGCATCGTCCTCCCCAGGTTGCCCCAGATAATCCTCTTTGGTTTTGATGTCTGTTTTCATTTGAGTCCACAAAACAAGTTGTTGTGCTCCTCAGAATGGACACTCAGCATATTCTGATTCCTTTCAAGGTCACTTGGAGGACATTTGCAGCAGCTTTTGATGGAGATTATGCTCTAAAGGCAGGGACTGAAGAGCAGTTGATAAGGGTTTAAAAGCATTAAACTTGCTCACTTGTTGAAAGCATAAAATCACTAGTTTGAGCTTGATCATGTTCTGTTAGTTTAGGATAGTGTACTGTAATAGTCTCTTTGTCCTCACATTGCCTTTTTGTGATAGTATATCCAAGTATGAATAAACTCTAATAGCTGGGAGTGGTAGGTAGATTACAAAGCGGAAATTTGATTTAAAAAAATACTATAAACTTTGGATTTAAATAGATCTTCAAGAATAAGTGTCTCAGAGGGCTCTCATGCTCCTAACTCTGGCCATCTAGGCAAAGTGAGAATGACTCCTTCTCGAAGACGTATAGCATTGCTAATTTGGACTTCAGAAGTGCAGAGACTAACAAATCAAAAAATGGCGCATGCAGGAAGACCAGGATTTGAGGGTTTGGGCCCTTTTGTGAGGGTTTTATTCTTTTAAATCTTTTGTCTTCAAACAATGAACTTTAATTATTTGAAATTTCTTAGCTAATTTAATACTTGCATTCCCACTATGAGTTATGCAGAGTTTGAATCTGCTTCCCAGGATACATGTCCTTATCCAGACTTCTACCATGCTCTGCTTTTGAGCATGTACTGATTTGCCTTCACCTGTTACAGCCAGGAAGGTGAATAGAAGCAGCTCAGATATAGGCTGAGATTTAAATTATAGGTGTCCTCAAAAGCTGGGTTTTTCCAGGTCTGTTTTCTCCTTTCTGAAAAATTCATCAGCACTGTTGGTGAGGCTCATGTGAAGCTGGTGTGAAAAACCCGTGAAAAGTCTCAGTTTGTCCCAGCAAAGTCCTGAACTTTTGTGTAAACCTGGGGAGATTTATGGTTTCAAGATTAAATCAGGTAATGCTGAAATTCCCATGAGGTTTCAATACCAGGTGAAATATGTTGTTTATTCTTAAGTTATCCTTTGAACTTTGTGTTTGAACTCCTAAAAAGATATTTTTTTTCTTTTTTTTATTTTTTTTGAGGGGGGGGACACAAATTACCACCAGATGGTAAAGGATAAGTGTCTGACAACTATTCTGTCTTGTAAACATTTAGTCTAGGTGAGTTTCTGGAACTGGAGGGTGGAAAAGACTGCAGGGGAGAGCTGGAGACTTGCAGGATTCCTGCCATTGTTTTCTGAGGTGGCTGAATTGGCTCAGGCTACCAAAGGGCTGAGGAAAACCAAGGAGATTCAGAAAATAAATAGTATTTGATTTATTTCATAGTGAAGTGTCAAAATGCGCAATCTTCACTGCTTTGCTCTGTAAAATATCCCGTAGCAATGTGTTCTACATTTTAAGAGGAAGATTTATGTAGAAATGTGCCTTTTTAAAAAAAACCCCATGTTAAATCTGCTTTTTGATAATTTAATATAATGTTTGATTTAATATTCTTCAGCTGTTTGAAAAATAGAAAAAAATCCATTCTTGCTTTCCTGTAGAATAGCTTTCAAAGTTGCCGTTACGCTCTTACATAGTTCTACAGCAGTCAGTTAACCGTGCTCGTGACCTTCTGGGCCTCCCTTGTACATAAAGAAGTAAATTAGAAGAGCGCGTACACACTTCCAGTGGTTACTGCTTGATTTTTCTGGCTTGGAGACATTAGGTCCTGCTTGCGCTTGCAATAGAAAACTTCAGAATTAAAGAAAATTAAAGAACAGGAGGGATTCATTGTTGTGTGTCATGTGTGGGACAGAATTCAATCCAGCTGTTTGAGCAGCATGAGGATGGGGCTGCGCTCAGTTTTATTAGCGTTAAATGCTTGTGGCTCTGTTGTTTTTAAACTCTTACACTAGAACTGGCTTTACAGCACAGAATTAGACCTTTAGGTTTTTGTTTCCATTAAAGCTACGAGGGACAATAATGAGGAAGAAAAGGAAAAATCAATTACTTTCTTCTTTGTCTGTGCTGCAATCTTCCTCTCTGCAGCTGTGAAGTGGATCTCCAGTGAATTACTGCCACTCCCTTTGTGTTTACTTCAGAAAAAACAACCCTGTGAAGGCCCCAGCTAAAATGATTTTAATTTAATCAATGTTCGGAACTTTAATTGCGGAGTTCAGTCCCTTTTATATCAAGCCAGACAGTACCTATCCAAGCTCCAAAGCATATTCCAGCTGGACTTGGAGAATAAGTTGTCTGACCTTCTGGAACAGAATATGCTGTAGATAAGTACATGTGTTCAGAAGTAAAAATCCTTGCAGCATCATTTAAAAAAACCAAAACCAGACTGTTCCCATACCCTTCAATTCTGACCGGACTGGGAAGGGAGAGTATCTCATGACAACATGAACTGGGTTATTGCTCGGGTTCAGTTCAGCAAACGTGCGCAGCTCTTCTTGAAAATAATAGTTAAGATAGCAGGTGAAGGACTCTGATTATCCTCATTTACTAGATTGTTGCCTAAAGGAAAAGTCTCAGAGGAAAATCTCTGGAGTCTGAACAGCAGTAAAAACGCATACCAGCCCAGATATTTCTTCCACAATAACTCTGCACGGTTTTCTATACATGAAGACAGCTCTAGACACAAATGCATATTCTTTTTCCATATACAATTTCAAGAGGAACTCCAACACCATGGGAACGTTATCTTTTTTTATGTATATAACACTCCTGTACAATACGTGACCAATGTGGTTCCATCCACATCATCACGCAGTTTAAGGAGAAAACAACAAATTGGGGCCCCCTGCCATGAAAACCCTCAGCTTGTGGCTTGACTGCGGGGGAGGAATTTCACAGGTCTTGTGGAAAGCGAGGCATGAAAATATACTGTGGGACTGCAAGCAGCTCATCAGAGAGAGAATGTGCCTCGCAAAGTCGGAGCTGAACGGAGTATTTCATGTCTTTGGCAAATGTGGTGTGCAGGATCTGAACCATTCGTCAAATGCTGACAGCCTGCCTGGGGAAGCAGTGTCAAATGCAGGAGGGCTCGAACAGCCCCATCCAAATGGCATCTGAGGGGAAAGACGGGTGAAAAAACAGTCAGAGGAATGTTTATGGTACTGAAACAATTGTACTTGCATTGTCTCTAAATGTTTGGAAATTTATATTGATCTGAATAGAAGCTATTGCTGGGGGAGAGTAAAATCAGCATCCCATGTTGCCCTGTCAGGTTTGGTTTATGCTGGGCATTTGACAGCCACTCATTTTGGAAACCTTTTAGAACCTTATTGTGTACTTCTTATGCAAAGCAAATGAGCTTTAAAATACCAAAACCAAACAAAAACCCCACTCTCAAACAACAAAAAAACAAATTCTGCACTAAATTTAGAGAATTCTGCACATCTGGTGATGCTAATGTCTCTGATGTGTGTCCAGATGTCTGCTTACAGAAGGTGGAAGTGTTTTCAGCTTGTTTATGTATAGCATTTGCTGACTTCAATTTTGGCAATCAATGTAATGGCTGCTTTTGTCAAAATAACATAGCTCTTTCTTCAGTTTCCTCTCCTTTTTAATATTCTTTCTTTCATGGAATAAAAAATACTTTGAGGCAAGAATCATTCTTTTATTGCATTGATTATAAGTGAAAATTAAAGAAATAATTCAGTTTGTTGCCTTTATGAATTAATGTATATACTGGAAAATGCAGAGTTGACCCTTTTGAAGGCTGTGTTTTTGAAGGCTGTGTTTTTTCTGCTCCATTTATTTTGGGAGGAGTCCACATTCAGTTTTCATAGTGTTGAGAGGTACATGGAGTCACTGATGTGAGAAAGGAGGTTTTAAATCTTGTGGCACTACTGTAAATTAACAGAAAGTCATTAGCATCACTAGACTTATGTTTAATTTCCAGCAATGCCACAGAGACCAGCTGATCATCAGAACAGTAATATCTACACAGCTTTGCTGGCTGTGGAAATTCACAGCGAAGAAATGTCTTCTTTTCCCCCACTCTGTTTTATGCTTGCATGATCTGAATTACTGGTCACATCCTATCTCCTAAAAATTGTTTACCTCTTGCCTATATAAGCTATTGATTCTAAATATCCAGAGTCATAGATCACTTATATTTTACTGGGACCATTTAACTCAGATGCTTTTATCACATTTCTAGATGTGTGCTGAATATGCAGGCACATGCAATATCCCCTTTTATAAAGAGCTTTTATTGGAGAAATGAAAATGTCTTCTATGTTTTGGGATGGGATCTTCAGAGAATACTAGGAGACCTCAGCAAAGAGAGGGGAATCAAGTTGCAGGCAGAGAACTGAGGAGTTTATTGAGCAGGGAGGAGGCAGGCTGTGAAGAACCTGGTTAGGGATGCTTAAGGGGCAACTCTGAGAGGAACCAGCTTGTTGCTTCAGTTTGGAATGTCTTGGTTTGAAGAATATGAACTGGATTTAATACTGGGCTGTATGACTTGAGACGGCTTTATTTTCTTTAAATCTGTGAGTTTCCTTAGTCTGTTACGCTGATATTGGTAGCTTTCATGGGTTTTTATGAAGAGTAATTAATGTAGTTAATAAATGATGTTGACATAAAATTTGCACTACATTTCTTATTATATCCTATGACTGCAACTTCATGAAATTAGAACTATCATTAAAGAAAAAGTGTTACTGACTCTATCCTCTATGGAGAATGGGGAAAAGCACATATGAGAGAGCTGGGCAGTGAGAGTGCTTACATCCAGGCTGAAGCCCAGGGAGTTCATCTGATTGCTAGGGACTGAGCTAAACTCCAAGATACACAAATTGCTTTACCAAGTGACGGTCTGCTGGACAGTGCTGTGAAATATCTTCTCTGAGGCTGAGTTTGTGGATGTTACTCCTAGCCGTTGCATTTTAGCGCCTGTTTTCGAATCCCTTTTCCGATCAGCATGGTCTCTTTGACCTGCCATGGCTGATGAGCAGCTGTGAGCTGTGGAGAATGGGGCTCTGGGGTTGGAAAGAGAACCAAGGTATTCACCTCTGCCATTCATGGTGGTGTATTAAACTGTGCGTTGGCTTCAACAGGCCAAGTGCAGCCTAAAAATCACCCTGGGCTCCTGCTGTGACCCATCCATTGGTGTTATGACAGCACCAGTGCTAAGGAGTCAAGTGAAAAGACTTGAGCATTGATACACAGCTTTTTAAGAAACATTTTTAGGATTCTGTGAGCTTGGTTTTTAGTTGGAGTTTCTCGTGTGCATTGTGGAAGGCTGTTACTATGAGTCATAGTCATTATTCTAAGGGCAGAATTGGAAAATTGCAGTGCAATCTGCAGCCCTACTGCAGAAACAGGGAGAGACTGCAGCCAGGCTCCTTCCCTTGGTGATGAGAGCTGGGAAAATAAGTCCGTCACACCTCAACCATTTGCATTCCCTAAGGAAATGAATGCTTCTTAGTAAGACAGCAGCAGAATCTAAACTGTATAGAAAAAAACCTTAAGAGATTAGACAAGCTAAACTCCGTCATTTACAACCTGTCTTTTAAACAGAGACAAAAGGGGGAGGGGGGAAAAGGTCTGAACTTCCAGTTACCTTTTGTGCAAAATACAGTCAACTTAGCCAAGTCAACAGTGAACTCTGTCTGCTCTCCCCCTGCTGAAATATTCAGGCTTGTCTCAGAGCTGTTTCTTGACTGCAGTGAATATGCAGTTGGTTGCATCGACAGGTAATACAATCTCTCAACTACAACAAGCTCTTCCTTCTAAGGGATTTTAATTTTTACAGCTCAAGTGCTCTGAAGGTGCCAAAATAATCAGGGCTTTGCATTTCATGTTCTTGCCGAATATGGCTGAGGATCTGATTGCTAATCCCTCAAGGTGGCAGTAGCTTAATTAAAGCTATGTATTGGTGGGGAGATAATTGTAATGTCCTTTGAGTGGCTGGTCCTAATTTACGCCGTGTACAGCCTGATATACTCATCTATAATGTATCAAAGGTCCATGCTAGGTTTTAATGTAAAGCCATGTAAGATAAATGAAGAGAATGTGTGGCAGGTGCTCAGTACATGCATTTAGATTAAGCCTTGCTCATTGAGGTGGTGATTACATGAGTTATGTCAGGGAATTGTAGCTGCTTCAGTGGATGAGGAAAAGGTTATTTCTAAGAGCTCATTTGAACAACATAACTAGCATATAATTCAGATATCAAACACTAAATGAGAAAGGAGAGAGGGAAGGGTGCAGGGTGCAGATGCTGAGCTATGTGGACAACACACACACAAATGAAATACATGTTCTAGGGCAGAACTGCTGCTAAAAAGCTATTTGAGTAATGCGTGCTCTGATTAGATTTAAATACCCAGTAGTGATATTTAACTACATCTAAAGTGAGGTTACGGGGGGATTTGTTCAGAAATAGGGGCTCGCTCATAGTTCGTTTGCTTTTTCTGTGTCTCTATAGACCCAGGAGCATGCCGGTCAAATCTGTGAGAGCAAAGGTGGAAGTGCAAGGCTTGTCTTCCTCAAACAGTTTTATTAGCAAGAGAATCGCTGTGTTCATCAACCTGGCAGAACTTCTGAAAGAGATAGTTGGGAGTTGCTCTTTCAGCACTGCAACGAGATCATAAAGAAAATATGCACCCATGGGTTTGCTAACTCTCAGAAAAATATCGGAAACCTTTTTGTCTGTGCTGTTTCTCCAGCTGGGCTTGGACAAACACTGGATCAGAGCATTCAGTGAGCACGAATAGCTTATGCTCCACTCCGGGGTGTGTGTGTGTATGTATATATATGGGTGCTGGCACATAAAGAGGATGAGGCAATTCTAAAGCAAAGAAAGCCTGAGGGCAGAGAGGAGGGCTCATAGCAAGGATTCTTAAAAGGCAAATGGGATGAAAGTGGGATAAGAGCTGTGCATGTGAAATGAAAAACTGTTCGGATCTGTGCAATGTGTATTTTTGGTTTATACCCACAAAGAAAACACAGTATAGCTTAGAAATACCAGGCCCTGACACTTGCTGCCCTCTGAACACACTCAAAATGTCAAGAACGTGCTGCTGGGAGCAGCACAGGAGCTGCTCTTTTCGGAAAGAGTTTTGGGTTTGGTTTTTTTCCCCTCAACAAGTGCAGAAACATGCTGTGAGGGTTTGTAGCCATGCTTGCTGCATTACCTGTTTTCACATTAAACCTTTCTTTTAAATGTTGGTTGAAGTCACGGCACCTGCTATGCCAAGTGCAGCACAGGAAAAGGTGAAGTGGGAGAAGTGAGGTGTAATTCAGCGTGTGACTCTCAGCACGTAAAACTGTAAGGATCCAAGCTTTACATCTAACACACACCAGAGGGGATGTTTCCACGCACTGCAGCTTCTCCTGGCTAGGGATGGAAACTCCACAGAAGACACCGAGCACTATCTAGTGAGTTAATGATATTGGGTATATCTGTGCATGATGACAACTGATTAAAATGCTAGAGGGTCCCAGCACGTTTCTTACCAGGTGTTCCCCACAATATCTACTATATCTAATCTCGTGCACTCTATTAAATCTCACAAGCAAGACAAATGCCCTGTGACAAGTGACTCATCATCCGTGCCTTGCTCCGACCTCACAAAACAGAAGGCACCCCTCAAACAAGGCTCCTGGAGGGGAACGGTGGAGCAGTTGTATTATTTCTTCCCGTTAGGTGAAGACTTAGCAGGCCGTGCAATAAAAGACATAACATTCAATTGACCTTTTGCTTATCTATAAACGTAAAATGAGCTACACAGACCCCAATTCACACAGGAGCCATTCCTGAGAAATTTATTTCCTTTTGCTAGCCATAAAAATAAATTGCTCCACACAAAGAATAGGCACAAAAATAGCTCTACTAGCCTATAATAAGATTATTATGAAGGAGATGTTTTTCCCTGGGCAATTGCAGCCAGCCAGTGTGTTATCAAATTTTTCTCATCGAATTGCTAGGCACAGATTTGTGTTCTGGGGAGGTTTTGCATGTTACACTGGCCTTCTGTAACCTTCTACAGCCTGTGTACCCAAAACAGGCTGGATTTGGGGATTGACTTCTATTCTTTGAAGGATGGATTATTCTTTTTTTTTTTCCTTTCTTTCTGCCTTACTTTTAAGCCAGATTTGAAAAGTCTTACACAAAGCATTCAAAGGAAAAAAAAAGAAGTAATTTTTACATGTCATATCAGTCTGTTTGGACAAAGCCAGGCAAAACTGTTCTAAAGGCATTGGGAGGATAAGGCAATAAGTCAGAGTTTATCCGTCCCATTTCTCTTTGTGGAGCCTAGGACAATGAGCCTAGCTATTAATCTTGCAAGGGTTGTAGCTGAAGAAGTTGGCTCATTCACTCCCATCCTTTCATTCTGATTTTTCCAATGAAATCCATGGTGGAAAACACTCCTCCTGGAGAAAAATACCCCTCCTAAAAGAATAAACCCCAATGCATTGTGCTTCTGTGATTAGAAGTCGGGAATTGCCAGGGCTCTTCTTCTTTTTGTGTGCTTGACTGTGTCCTGATGGAGATGCTGGGCAGGAGCAGGCTGGTGAATCCTAGAGACAGGGAATGGGTTCTCTTTTTGGTGCTGTTATATTCTGCAATATGTCACGTCTTGGTAGTTGTTGCTCTGAATAGCAAAGAGGGGTGCAAGAATCAGGGAGGGGAGGTGGGGAGTGGATTTGCCTTGAGAGCCAATATGCTGTGGTGTAACTCTGTGTGGGGTCTCTCTTTGCTCATATCATGACAGTGGAGCACTAAATGAAATATGTTTACTTTAGATCTAATCAGGCCATCGTTTTATGCTTTCTGAATATTTATTAGTTGCAAACACACTGGAGCTTAAATCATTATGTATGGTGATTAAATCTCTTCTATTGTTAAGTTTCAAAATAGTGTCCTGTTCTCACGTGGTGCTAATTAAGAACCAGCAGATTAGTAAAATCTGCATGAAATGTGTGTTTAGTGATGATTTTAAAAGCTTTCCCTTGGTTCTTTAGTCTCTATGTATCTATTTCAGGACAAATAGTGCAAACCTCATTTCTTGTTCAATGGCCCCTGAAACTACAGACTACCCATCATGCTGTGTCTTCCAGTAAGACAATCTATATATATCTATATGTCTATATAGATATATGCATGTGTATATATAAATAAATATATATTTTAAAAATCAATACATTTTGCAATGAACTGAATTTCTCGTTCTCTCTGGATGAGCTGTGCTGTGGTTGCATTAACAAGGACAGAGTGGGTGGGCAGGGTGTCCCTGTGTCCCCCATCCCTGAGGCAGGATGGCAGACCAGGATTCCATCCCCATCTGCACTAAGATGAGCAGCTTGGCAAGCCCCAATTTTGGGGCCAGGAGGGACCTGGGTGCTCTGAAATTAGCCTTTGACAAGTGGTTTGGGAGCTGGCTGCGATTTTAACAACTGATTTGTCTATGCTGCCTCCAACACAGATCTGGATGAGGGGCCTGTGTTTGGCAGCAAGGCTTTATAGTGCCATAGATTAACCTGGTAAGTTGAAGTAATTTTCCTATTAGGAATCTGGCTTTGCTTTGCATGAGTACAGCATGTCTGCATTTGGGATTTCTGATGGGAGTGTTCTTAATTTAGACTGAAGTTTATGCAGATCAATGTCTCTCCAGTTAATCACTTATTTTTACTGTAGCAATGCTGAAAGAGTGGGCCCCATTGCCTTAAAACCACTTCAGAGTTCACGTTGTAGAAACAAAGTCAATCTTGAAATAAAATACGATTAAAAGAGGAGATGTCTTCTTGCTGCTAGACAGGGCCACCTCAGCCCAGGTACTGAAGAGGGAATCATAGTATAATTCTTTCTTGCTCTTGCATGCATATTCAGCTCCCATAAACTTGGGATCCAGAAGGGTTTAATAAAAATCCTTTGCACAAAGATCCTTTTGCTCCTCTCTGTTTGCACTGATGGGTCTGAATAGCGATGCAGAGCTGTGCAAATGGACTGCGATGGAGCGAGGATCCGGTCTGTGGTACCACAAAGCCCGTTAGCATCCTGCCTTCGCATCTGCCCCCTCCCCTCCTGCAGTAAATAGCCTCTAAAACAAACACACATTTCTGAGCATTATGTCACTTCTGGGCAGCAGCCAAGGGATAAGATTAGCACCGTTGTCATCAGAACGAGCATGGGCTTTCTCTTAGATGAATGATATTGGATCTTCAGGACTTTTTTTTTTTTAATTTTTTTAATGTGCCTGTATATTTTTGGATACAAATGTCCCCAGATAGCCTCAGGACAGCGGGAAGAAAAGGGAGAGAGGTGAAGAGAGAGCAATAAGGTAGCTGTGCTGGCAGCCTATTTTCTCCTGTCTTCATCTTTGTGGGGAAAAATAAACCCCACAGTGTGAAACATAGGTCCCTTGACCAGCTGGGTCTCTTTGGTGTCCTCTGTGCCATGGAAAAGACCACAATATATAGAATAATTAACATAACTTGGCTCATTACTTTCCCCTCTCCACCCCTCTTGTGAATTTTTCATCCTTATTTAGCTTCCTGGCTCTTTTAAATACCAAAGGTAAAGTAACGATTGCCACGTTGTCAGGACTGAGGTTTTGAGCCCAACTGCTGGTGAGCTGCCACATGAGGCCATGGTGCCTGCGCTCCCAAACCTTCTCCCCTTGTTTCTTCTCCTTTGTCTCTTTGTCTGGTTTCCATCTCTCCTCTTCTCTCTGGACTCTACTACAGCCCCCAAGACAGCACCTACTGCCTCTCTTCACAACTGGGAACTCTCAGTTTTAGAGAAAGAAAGCAACGGCGTTCACATCTCTAAATACTTTTCCTTACAAATGTCAAAATGCCCTTTCAAAAGGGACTTAGGAGAACAAATTGTATTTTAGGGGGAGATAAGTGAACTCTAGCTGAACTTGGGTTTTTTTGTTCCTCCAGACTCTATTTCCAAAATGTTTCTTAATTTGAAAAAAAAAAATTCTTGGAAATTATTTTAGTTACATATTTCGCTGCTCAATCCAATGTGATGTGAAGCAGACAAATGCTGTCACCAGAAACAGCACGAGATTGCTTTGTGATTGTAACCCTCGCACCCCTCAGCTTGAGCATCTGTGACTTCACCCACTGTGATTCATTAAAGAGATTATATTAAAACAGAGATGGCTTTTATTACCTGAGAACCAGAAAACAGCCTCATCACTGTGCCCTGATGGCAGCCCATATTGAGCAGTGTGGTTTCAACATTTTTTACCCCATTCATCTGTGTCCTCTTGATATCTCTTGTCTTGGGCTGGGGATAAGGATTCTTTTTTCTAACTATATTTGTATAATGCCCAGTGCAATGTGGTGCTGCTCAGGATGTCAGGACTACAACATTGCAAAATAAAAAACCCAAATGCAAAATGAAATTTGAGGCAGTAGCTTTTCCTCAGCGTATTTACTTCAGTATAACCCCTGCATTAAGTAATACTATAGAAATTATTGATTCCCAGTGCTACTGGAGCTAGAGTGAAAATCAGCCTCTCTCTTACGAAACTATTTCCTTCTTTTGTCTTTATGGGGAAGCTCACAAGCTTTTCTTCTATTAAAGAGAGCTGTGTTTTTTGGAAAGGAGAAAAGACGGTTCCTTAAAGCCTTGAGGATGAACGTGAAGCACATGGCAGCACTGGGATCACTGCAGTCTTACCATTGTGTGACCGTTCACCTGGGTCTTTTCATTCTCTCTTTCCAATTTATTTCCTTACATAGTAATGACCCAGAGGAGGGTCGTCACTTTGCAAACACCATTTGGTTGAATTTTGATGAGGGATTTGAATCACTCTGACAAATGGGGGCCTTCTGCATGGCTGGGTGTAGAGGCGGGCGTGCTGGGGGATGAGAAACCTCGCACAGAGCACGCCTGGCCCGTGCTTTGTCCTGAAGGTCTCTTTATACCCGAGCAGGCACGTGCAGGGAGAATTTAGCAATATTGAGGTTGGATGATGGAGGGGAGGACTACAGGGAATGGTAGGTTTCAGCAAAGGGCAGTTCAGATAATTTGAGCAATTACAAGCAGATATTGTACTTATGTTATTCCCTTCTCCCTTTTCCCTCTTTTCTATCACCTCGTCCCCAAGTACTTGGGCTGATGGGGATGGTTAGGTAGTTACGTTATAGTTGTAATGTACTATTTATGCTTCCCAGGGCTTGTGAAAGGGCTGTGAAAAGCCATGGGGTAGTTTTAGCTTCTGCTAAAGGTTGGCCAAGCTCCAGGAGAGCACATGGTGGGCTGGCAGTGGTGGCTTGAACCTGGCACGTCATGATAACACCTTGAGGTTCATAGTGTCTGACTTTGTGCTGTGTCAGGGACCTCTCAGACCACTTGGGACTCCTCCAGTTACAAATTGCAGCAGGAAAAATGCTTATCTAAAAGTTTAAGGGATTAAAAGTGTTACTACAGAACCAATTAGTATTACCTTGTGTCCTTTCATCAACTGAGTCAGATACATCCTACCTTTGTGCTGGAAACAAAGCTCACCTGGGAATCCTTATGCAAAATGGTGTTACCTGCTTATGATTTTCCAGTGCATGAACTTGTGTGCATTTTTATCAGGCTCTCAGCACACTGGACGACTATCAGTATCCTGGGATGTGTTTTAAATTAGTGCCCGAGGGGAGAATGGGATTGCATTTTGCACCGCGTACCCAGCTCAGCAGAACTTTCTTCTTATGCTTTTTATTAAAGCTGTATATCATCAGGAGGGTGTGAAAGTCACATTAGAGGAGGGAAATCGTCTCTCCAGCACCATGGCCTGTCAAGTTACTTTGCATAATAACTTACGGAAATGAACTGGCCACTTCTAATACTCGAGGACAGGCTGGGAGAGCAAAAGCCTTCTGAGGATTTTATCACAAAACAGCCTTATGTGGCACATCTGGTTTGTTTTAAGCATCTCTGTGTATTGGGAAGAGAGCAGCAGGGGATGGGGCGGGAATGCTTTATTTGAAATCTTTTGCATTGTTTCTGAGTCAACTGTCTATAATGAGAACAACGGTCTTGGGAAAACTGCAAGCAGGAGATGAAGCATCTGAGCACTTCAGCCACTGATGTGGGGCCTTCTGTTGAGTTTCTTCACCTGCTTTACTCCCCTGATCTCCTCCAAAGTGCAGGTCCATGCAAATACTGCTGTTGAGATGGGCATTACTTTTGCACAATAGCTGAAAAACACTGAAATTCAAATCAGGACCCCTTTGCTCCCGTACAGTCTCTCACTAAACACATATCCACATGCAAAATCCAGCTGTCTGAATCCCTGCTAATTACACCATTAGTCACCCAGTGCCAGGCAGGGGTTGCTTGGTAATTTGTTGTAGTTGTGGTGAGCAAGAAAATAGATGCAGGCTATTTCTATGGTGCAGAAGTCAATGAAGCTCTGGGGATTTAAAGGACCTGAGGCTTGGCTCAAGTTTTTTGAAACTGCAAGGCACAAGATTCCTATTTGAGCTTGAATTACACATGTGCCCTGACACGCATCCAGGAAAACTCATCACTTTAGTGATATGTTTCTGGACCTTAAATTGCAGAATGAAGCGGTAAAGGAGAGTAAAGGGGCAGCTAACACTGGATAGCAAAGTGCTCCCTGGGACTGAGGTACCATGCTAGATAGAGTTGGTATCGATGGGAGATGAGCAGGGGCCCTCAGGAGGTCTGTAACACTGCCAGGAGTGGAGTGTGGAGGTCCCGAGTCCCAGACTATCACTCCAACCACTGAGCAAACCTTCTGGGTGTGCAACTACAAAAATACAACTTTTCTTTGTGTCAATGGGCTCATCAGAAAGCTCTCAAACCTGTTTATTTGGATTGCTTAGCTCTTCCCTGAGAAAACAGATTTACTACTGCTAAAAAATCAAATGCAAATTTGTTTTGAACATAATTAAATAACAAGCAGGAAGAAGTTCCCAACCAGACTAAATGTACTGGATTCTCCTTTTGTGTCCAAAAGTGCTCTGCTTTTCCTGGCTGTTGTGTTTTTGCACAACACAGCCTTGTAAACTGCTATTTTACATTGTAGAAGTTGAGGAAATAAAGCAATTTATTAGACATCAGAGATAACTAGAATCAATCCTTCGTATTTTTAGCTCTCAGAATTAATTGTGAAATGATGTATCACTGGTTTAAGGCTGAAATACAGATAAATACCTCAGATTCTTTGTCTGAGGTATCACTCCTGTTGATGTGCTAGCTGGCTACTATTTTTTCCTTTCGCTCCTGCCTGCCTTTCTATATTCTAATTCTCTTTAAATTTTGCATCAAAACTTTGATAATTTGATTATCAAAGTACAGTGGTAAAATAGAAAAACTGCAAGGCGCAGGACATTCTTCATTTATTGGAAGGGATAGGGAGTTTTAAAATGGACTCTTGGAAAAGGTTTCATGTTGTTGTCCTCTCCCGATTCAGCTGATCAGGTGTTTGCTTCATTTCAGATCCAGGGAGGAAAGGGAAATGGATCTTTACTTGGTTCTCACAGAATCACCCAGGAGTGCCTACAGTAATTAGGTGTCTTAAATTGCAGCCGGGGGCTCTCCTGGGGGTTTCAGCAGTGCACAAGGTGGTCAGACCCTGAGTACCTGTTGATGTCCTGCTGATTTTCTCAAATAACAATTCTCCCTATACTGTGTAAAACTGGCAATTGCCTAACTGACTTATGTGTGAGCCTGGCTGCGAGCACTTCCAGCCATGGCTCCTAAGGGTCGCCCACACAGCCCCTGTCCTCAGTCTCTACTTTCACAAGCAAATTATACTCTGGCCGGATAAGCAGCAATATAGTCTTGATCAAGCTGACTTTATGCTGTGCTGTAATACACCTAAATATACCCATGCACTCAGCGGGTCTGACTCATACAGCACAAAATATTTCCACTAATAAACACGAATAACCAGGTGCCAAGGTTAGCGGCTGCCCTTGCTCATGGCAATGGGGACGGCCAGGCTGAGGACCAAGCGTGGCTCTGGTTGGTGGAGGTGCCCTGATGATGTAGAGCCAGTGGACCCGATTCAAACATGAGTAAAGGTAAACTGTTGGTGTTAATGTAGGATAGAAATTAACACTTAAACACATTCTGGTAGTATATTTACACCCACGGTTTTTATCTGAGCTATTCAGGAGTAGTCAAAGGATTATTTCACAGTTGGAATAGTAATTTTATAAGCATAGTAGGGACTTTAGAAAATGTTTTGTCATTTCCTTTCCGCTCGGCTTCTTCCAGGAGAAACAGGCATCCACAGAGCCCTGTTTATGATACCCGCATTAATAATCCAGTATGTGTGTAGGTGTAAGCATTGCAAATAAACACATCTTAAAACAAGGTCTATCTTCCTTCCCTGAACTGGCATGCTCCCAGATGAACTCAATTGTAAAATTGCCTGGTGCTGAATTCAGTTATTTTATTTTTCATATGTGAAATCTGATGGCCTCACAAGCCCTCCACATGGAGTGAGGAGAGCAGTAAAACCTTCCAAGCATTTGGTGATGGTGTGAGCGCTGTTATTAGCAAGATGTAGTCAGCGGCAAAGTCACACATGCAGCTGACTTTTTGCATGCATGCTGGCTTTCCTTGTGTTGTCTAAAGATGACTATAAATTAGTATGAAGAGAAATATTTTTCTGTATCTGTTCCTGAGTTTTCTTTCTGCAGTTGACAAGCCCTTGAGCTTGGCCAGTTATTCTGTTTTCTGTCTCTATGGTCCTGCTGCTCTCTTGGATGGCTGCATGAAGGGTTTTTTTTTCCATAAGTCCCTGAGAAATATGAATAAAACTGAAGGGAGAGCAAGCAGTAAGGTGCTCCCTCTGGTCTATGTGTTTGCATAATGTGGTGACTCAGGGCAACACCATCTTTTCAGTCAATACAGTAGAAGCAGAGAAAAAGGTGGAAGCAAATATCACCAGTCCTGGTCTATCTGGAAGTTGATAGCAGTTCTTGCTGTAAATTAAAAGTCACTTTGTGGTTGACTTTACATTGCAAGGCTACACTTTGGACGAGGGTTCAGCTAAGTACTTGGGGTTGTGTTGTGTTTTTCTCACCATAAATGTTGTCCTCATGGCACTTTTTCATCACTGTTGTGTTTCTTGGTTACGTGAGCTCTATGGCAAAGGGAAATCTTCAGGTGACTGCCTTGGCAGTGCTGTCAGGGAGCAGTGGCTGGACCTAATGTTCTGTATTTCAATATCTGTTTCCTTCCTTGAGCTGGTTGAAACACTTGTAACTTCTTTTTTAATAGAAAAAATTACATTTCAAATTGAAAAAGCAGACCTCCAAAATTTTCAGTGTTGAACCCTGTGAAAAAGGCCCCAAATCTGCATACTGTTGGATGAAAACCAAATAAAAACAAAGAAACCCACCCCTCCTTTCTTTTCCCTATCAGAATTAAAAAGACATTATTAAAAAAAATCATTCTGAGATAAATTTAAAGTCATGTGTTTCCTGGGTAGAAAATAGAATAGATGGAAGACTTTCAGCTTCATTTAGTAACTACCACTCAAGATACAACTTGGAAAGAACTTTCTAAAGCTGGAAAGCAATTCTAATGACATTTGTGACTGGGGAAGCATATGATTCTCTTTTATGCTTTGATTAACATTCCCTATTATATTAGGCAGCTTAAAAACTGAAGGAATACTTTATCAGTGTTGTTCTGCCATTCCTTTAATGCAAACCAACATCTTTCTGTAAAATGAAGATATAAATTGGCCAGGGAAGGACTCTGGACTTTTTCTGACCTATCTGATGCAAAGCAGAGTCTGGTAACGCTCCTCTGTGCAATCAAACTGTGTCTACGCAGTTAAACCTGAGGCAACTCACAGCTATGATAAGAGAGACACATTTCTGTGGGTAAATGTAAAACATTTCTCTATGTTTTATGCCTTTCTGCAAGAGTAGTGAAGCAGGGGGTGATTTTGTGTAAGCGGCTCGGACACAGCAAATGAAAGGAAGAGCAAACAAAGAGAAGGAGATGAGGAAATTCATCAGGGGGTTTGCTTGCAGCCTGAGAAAGCTGCTAACACAGGTTTAAAAGCTGAAATAAGATTTAGAATAAGAGAAGGCTGTCTCTCAATCCTATCCAAGCCCCCCAGGAGACTCAAAAGTACTGGAATCTGCACACGGGTCTCTACATCTGGAAGAGAACATGGGGCTAATGAATTATTCATGACTTGTCTACTTCTGGTCAGGAATTTCTTTTTATTCATACTTCAGGAGCATAAAAAGAAGGGGAAAAACCTTGTATCACACCTGGCTTTTAATTTTGGGAAGGATTACTCATAGTGCTGTGGGTAAAGTCATCTGGATGCAAAGGCAGGGTTTGGAAGATGGGGTCTTCAAGCCATGGCAGGCTGTAATACTGCAATTTTATTCCATTTTTTAAGCAATTTGAAAGAGAGCAAAGAAAATCAGTGGGATAAAGACATTTTCATAGTAATTAAAAAGAAAAAAACAGTTTTCAAATCTTTTGAAACTATACGTAGCTTCATCAAGTCCGTATAGAGCTGAAAAAGGGCTCTGAAAGATCCATTTCCAGGGCTCTCCAGGCATCACCAGTCCCTTTGCTTTATCTTGGGGTTGAATTAACCTTAGTCTTGCAGACTAATAGGTGTGAAATGTCCTCTGAGAAATCAATTCACTTTTTACTATCTTGGCAACATCTTAATATAGATGAGAGGGGAAGATGTGTGCTGAGACAGAGCTGGCTGTAGGGGAAGAGGGCAAGGAAGTTTTTTTCACGTTCTTGCTGAAATAATCCCCAATGCAGTGGATATTTTGCAAAAACTCTCTCTACCCTTCCCAGCTGATAGCTATGCTTCTGGAGCTAAGCTCATCCACGGCAGAGCTGTAGATTAATCCTCCACAGGGCCATAATGCTTTAACATATCACTTGGGAATTGAGGGCCAAAAGGTCATACATGACCTGATGAAATGGTCCTTCCAGAACCATGCACTCTAGTGACCAGGAATTTTGTATTTTAATTTCTGCTTTCTGGACTGTGGCCAGCTATGTCTCCTGTGTTCTTGTACCAGCTTTGTCTATTAGCTTTATATCCCTTCTCCTTTGCCAGTACTTCTCCCCTACTCCCTTCTCTCCTAGACAGTACTAATAGAGAGCAATCATGTTACTTAATCTACACAGTGACATATGCTTTTTGGTTTTTTATTTCTTCATTATCAGAAAGAATTATACTTTAACTTCAAAATGTATGGGGCTGCTGTTCAGCCCAGAAGAGCTTTCCCAAATGAACTAAGACTTGCATAAATTAGTCATAGTTTATGGGCTGCAAATATGCTCATTGTGTTTTTCCAAGGCATATTGATTGTTTGCATAGTTAGAAATATCAGTTTTCCCTTCTATTTTATACAGTTCTCGGGCTCATACAAGGGAGTAATGCAAACCATTTTCAGCTAAAACTGGTCACGCTAGGTTGGAAAAACTGATAGGTTAAATGTTGATTTCTGGCAGGGTCCCATCTCTGGTTACCAACTAGAAAAAAGTATAGGAATAGATGACTTCCTGGGCCAGAAGTTGTACCTTGTGAGGATGCTTCCTTTGAATTGTCTGCTAATTTCTGAGTCCTTATAAAACAGGATCTAGGAAGTGTTTTCCTTTTTAGCTCGTCAATATATGACAAGCAGGCTCTTTGAGGACTATGGTTCATGTTACCTTCCCCATACCACTTTTAGCACATGTCTATATTAATGTTGTCATCTCTGATATAACTCCATGTATCATGATGTAAAAGGTAGACCTATGATAGACTGACTTTACATTGAGGATGTAATCTAACTGTATAGGTTCAGCCTTGGGCAAGCATATATACTGAAGTTTATTCAAGCCCTGTCTGTCTTTGAAGGAGATATCTTTGGAAGGAAGTGATCCAATCTAAAACAGACTTTGGGCAGCATATGATCTTTTCCAGATGTCATAAATTACCTGTAGTGTCAAGCAGAGGGAAGCTTTGCTGGTTGGTTGGACACTACCATGTCCGGTGGATCTCTTTGTCTTAGGACAGACAAGTAGATGGTCGTAAGAGAAAAGAGCAGTGGTTTATTCTGGTGGAAAGGCTACCAAACTGACAGATATTTCTAAGGGAGCAGTTTAACAGAAGGCAGTAGTGTTGGCAATGACCTCCCCATACTACCTCTATACACTCAACTGGGGAAATCAACTTTAGGCTGGGGAGTGGCTGGAAAAGTCCCATAAAGAGGTCTCGGTTGCCCACCAGATCCACAAGGTGAAGGAGGGCAGATGTCCACTCTTAACTTGCAGCACAAATCTTCCTTGGCTTTTCTAAATTAACTGGCAAAGGCTGACTGGCCTCAGCCAATGACACAGTGCAGATTGGATTTGTCTCAGTTTCTGATCACAGCACAAATCAAATGCACTGTTCCATGCCAATTGCTCACAGTAGAAGTGACACTTTAAAAGGTCATGGCTGTGGAGTTTGTGTTCATTTCAATTTATCAGTCTTGTAAAATTGTTGCATTCTTGTCTTCTCTCTGCTAGTCAGGCTATAGGTTTGTTACTCCTTTTATTTCTTTTCTGCTTTATCATCCAACTCCTAATAAGGCACTGAAAAAGATCAGATGGCTGAACAACAGCTGTTCTTGGTTCTGTTTAAACTCTGGATTTTCCACCTTTACTATCTATCCTGGTTAAGAGGAAAAGCCTTGAGCTGGTGCACTGGGACCTGGATTTTTCTAGTGCTCGTAACAGCTTTCTAATATTTCTGGTAGAGGCTAGAGGTCCTGACTAGAAGCAGAAGTTGACTGGTTCCATTGTGTTGTGCAGCAAAACACATTGGACAGCACAAGCCAGTGCAGCTGATCTCAAGCCAAAGGCTAAATTAAACTAAGTTGTGTTTGCTATCAGGAACCCTAAATAATGTCAGGATCCCAGATGAAGTGAAAAGGAGGGCCAGAATGACTGTACAGAGAAGGCAAAATTTTTTCGCTTCAGTTGGGGCTAATTAAAGGGGTTCAGCTGTCAGTGGCATCGAGCAGGGTTCAGCACGCCAGAGTCTTCCATCCCTAAATGTAAAGCACTGAATGACCACAGCACCAGTCGGAGGAAGTAAAAGTATTTTGGGGGATCAATGCCACAACACCCGTGGTTTCTATTTCCAGTTTTGAAGGTAAGGATAATGTATGGGAAGGCATAGTGTGAGTCTTTGACTCTGTGAAGGACTGATGAGGGTTAGGAAGGCAGCACCTGCCATGACCTCTTTATGATGAGAGCTAGGAAGGACCATCGCAACATTTGAGGGACCTCAAAGTGGGTCAGATTCAGTGTTTGAAGAAAGGATCAGAAGACCATTGATCATCCCTTGAATTTCAAAATGCACAGGGCCAGATGATGACCTGGAACAGATCTTCCCCATTATTTTTTAGTAGTAAACTAAAGAAAGCATAAAGACAAGAAAATATTATTGATTCCTTGTTGTAGCAAGCCACGCAGAAAGTGTCGAATGCTTAAGTGTTTGAAAAGGAAAAGCAAGTTAGCAGCTGCTTTTATGCATATGCTTGGTCAGTCCTGCTTATGCATGAGCAATACTGGGGATAAATACTATTATTTTACCAACCTTTTTACCCTTAACCTGAGAAAGTACCGGTTTGGATATGCACTTCACCTGTTTGTAAAGCACTAATTCAACCCTCCTCACTCAGCCCTAGGGAAAAATCCATTTACTGTGCATGGCTGAGTGCTGGAAGAGGTGAAAAGAAAGCTGTGTTGAGTGTTTTGCTGTTTTGGTTTTTTTTTCAACCCATTCTCAAGATGATTTGTTTGTGCAGGACTTGGCTGGTGTTTATGCGGAGGTGGAAGGTAAAGCCTGTAGTCAATGACTGTGTCTTCAAGAATTGGAGTGACTACTCTGCTAACTTGTGTTGTTGTTTGCTGCTTAGAGGGGATAAAGCACACTTCAGGGACAGGAATTCATGCTGAGAGAAATCTGCTGCAGAGCTTGGGCTGTCAATAGCGTCAAGCTGGGCTGAGCGTGAGAGGCTTTTGTCTCCTAATGCAGAGATCTTGAAAAACTCCCCTGTGCACTGGCACAGGTTTTGTTTTGGGATTATTTTTTTCTCCATTTATCTTCTTTTTTCCTTGCCAGATTTCATTAGTCGTGTAAGAATTACCGAGGCTTGATTGTTCGGGCTGACTGAGCCCCTTCGGAGACAGTAATGGGAGCGTTTACAAGGACCAACCAACAGTTTGGGTGCTAAACTGTGATTTGCCTTAATGGTCCAAAATGTGCAGCTACTAATTAGTAAGAGTATTGTGCCAGGAGGACTGGCTGATATAAATTTTGCTGGTAAGCAGCGATCCTACAAGTCTTTTATTTAGTCATTTATTTATTTTCCTGGAGTGATACACTTTTTTTTAACAGTGAGACCCAGCTTACTCATTTTAGGTGGGGAAGAAAGCAGGATTTGGATTGGAAATGTCCTGATGGAGCTGAAGGGGAGGCAGCTGATCTGATTGCCAGTTCCTCTCCTACCCCAGGCTTACACAGCCTCTCTGCAGGTGCTTTCAGAAGGGAGACCAGGAAGTTAAAACTGCAGGGATCTCAAATAAAGAAAGGATTTTATTCATTTTGCCACATGCTTGAGAATATGGCATTGATCTCAGCTGAAAAAAAAGGATAAAAATATGTAAACATGTTGGCAAGGGGGAAATCAATCTGTGGTACGGGTATTTTTAGGACATATTCTCTACATTAGGGCCTTCTCGGATTTTGTATCTTAATGTCTGCTTTACCAAGAAGGATAGCATCCTGCAAAGCTGAATTGCAGGAAAGCAACGCTTCTCCTCGCTGCCAGACTATTATCGCAGAAGATGTTAAAAAAGAAACCACTGATTCGTCTGCAGCGACTGCCAGGAACTCAAGCAAGCCCCACAGATCATGCTGCTGGACAGACTGCGCTTCCAAAAGCAGCTATTAGAAGTGTCGGCTGTTTTCTTGCTTTCTGAGTTAAGAATCGATTGGGAAATGGAAAAGAATATTCAGTGCTTTCAGAAGTTGCTTTCTGACTAATTTCTTTCTGGATCCTGCACTCTCCCTGGAGTCTTTCTTTTAAACCTACAATATATATTTATTTTTATAATCTGCTTTTCACCTGAAAAGAATAATAATCCCCATTTACTTTATGCCTGGCTGAACATGCACTGGATTCAGAAATTAATTTCTCCCTGCTGTTAGCAGTTAAGCTCTGAAGGATAGATCCTCAGCTGCTATAAATTGTTTAGCTTCATTGAAGGGTATTGCCCTGTGTCTTTAACCTCTGGAAGCAAATCTCAGCTTAGAGACCATATGAAAATTGATTTTTCTTGTCATGTCATTATCTTCATTTGGGTAAATGGTGTAACCGATGCTCTGCTGACTCAGTCCTGGGAGGTTCTGAGTGCACCCAGTGACAGAGTAAGCCCCTGCCAGTGAAATGATTTAGACCTGAGGTGAGGGTGCTTAGCATCCTCCTGGGAAATGCTTTGTACCTCAACAATCGGGCTCAGATCTGGCACCGTTTCAATTCTGCCACACTCAGGCTTTCAAATCTCATACGTCCACCCTGCAAAACTCAGAAGATCAACTTAAAAGTTCTGAGATGAATAAAAAAATAACACATGGGTTGGCTTGCAGTTCATCTGCTGGCTTTGAAGCCTGGAGCGATGTTCTGATCACAAGCAAAACTATTTTTAAGTTACTGATTCAGGTAAATTTTTACCTAGACACTCATCTCCAACAGATTTTGTGTGAGGCAGCAAAGGCCTTTTCCAGGATTTAGCTCTGAGTTTGGTGGATTTGGAAGAGGACAAAACCCAGATTATGGGTTAGGACTGAGCTACTTCTGCAGGTCTATGAGGACATTTGCACCAGACAAGGCTGTAATCTGTGAGGCTGATATAAGCACTACAAACCATTCCAATTGGAAACATCTCCTTTGAAGGCAGAACCTCTTCGTTGGCCTACCATACACTGAGAGCTGTGAAGGCCACTAAAATTGGATTTGAAAGCCATAGATCAAGATTAAGAGAAATAAAATAAGTGTAAAGGATATTCTAATATTTAAGTTCTTTCACTTTTTTTCTGGTCAGGCAGCAGCAAATGTGGAACGGAGCACAGAGCTCTCAATGCTATTTCTCTAAACCATGAAATAATAAAAACTACGTTGGAAAGGACTTTGCAGGGTTTTTTCCTCCATCCTTCTGGCTGTAGGCAGGATGTTGAACCTGCCGCTAAAAATTGCCGACGATGATGGTTCCATACCCTCCTCTGGAAATTTATTTTAGTGCTTTAACAAACCTTCCAGGTCATGTATTCACTCTGGTCTTAAATCATGATGCTGTTGGTGGAGGACCTTTAGAAAGCACTTGGTGCAGCAGTGGAGAGCGCAGCGTGTTATTGCAAAATATTGCAGTTTACACGTGTCAGATGTGTATAAACTGGCCTCTCTGCCTCGTGCTGCCAGACACAGAGTTAAGGAGCTGGCCTTGTCTGCCTGGCACATTGCAAGATAATTTATTAACATCTAATGGACTCTCTCATTTCTGTCTGTCTCCCTGTGAAAACCAAAGGGTATTTCTTTCCCTTCCCCCACCTCCTATTCCCTTTCTGAAATGCTGAAGCATCTGGCTGCCTCCAAGCAAGGACAAACTACAAACACCTGGGTTTTGGGGGATTTTTTTCCCTCTCTCTCCTGAGATCTGCAGCTGTGTGACAGACCCGTTTTGGAGGCTGTGAATGGCACCTTCTCCCCAGGGCTGTCATTCAATCAGAAACAGCCCCTGACTCTCGCCGCTTGATTTAAAGGGCCCTTAATCCGGAGCTGACCTGATTACCTCATGATAAAATGATGTGGGGCCATGACACCGAGGCATGATGTCATGGGCCTTGCCATGTCACCAGAAGAAATACAAGCTTCCTGGTGCTGGAACCTTATTACAAGGTGATTTTTGTTCCCCTGTACACCGATTTAAGGGTAGGTAGCATGCTTATCCCATTTCTCCCTCCCTACTGAGACCACCACCATCACTGTCTCTGCTGGCCACCTCAATGGTACCTCACAGCATCACAACCACCCAGTGTGGGAGGTCTGGGTGTGCCCAAAATGTAGATACTGGCCATAGCACCCTGGATATGTGCACAACCCCCTGCTTCTCCAGCAGCTCAGCAGAGCTTCCAGACACCTAATTAGATTGAAGTCTCTGGATATCATCCCATACTTTTATTTGAAATGATTTATCATGCCGTCTGATACAATCCCTGCAGATAGCTGTTAGGAGGCCTTGTTTAACATGCTGCACGCACCCTTGTCCAGTGCAGAAAATGTTCTTGGCAGTGTGAAAACCAAGCACTTGGAAACCATCCTTGAGAGTCTTTTCCTACATGCTAACCTTGCTTTCAACTGAGAGCAGTGTGCGAGGCCTTTGTCTCCCTGGATAGACACATCAATATGTGTCATCCTGAATATTGATTTCTGATGGTTTTAAGAGTCTTTTTTTCCTTTTTAAAAAATATGCTCCATTGGAAACTGATGAATTACTTCCCAAAATCCCCTGGCCGCTGGCAGACAGGGGTAGCTGGCAGCTGGACCCAGTGAGGCCTGCAGACTGGTTGGGTGTGGGGTAGCCATGGTGGTGCTGCCCCTTGCCCAGACACCAGGTCTCAGCTTGGCCATCTCTCAGCTTGGATGCGTCCATGGGGAAATAGTCCCTTTTCCTTGTTTTCAAGCCAGTGTTGTAACAGCAAGCAATGGCCTCTGGAGATGCTCTTATCTGTTTTAACCACATCCTTGATGACGCACTTCCTGTGGTCCTTCATGCTCAGGACCCAATTCTGGCTCCCTTGCAGATCACTCTAAAATCCTCAGGAGTGCAGAATTACAAGGCAAAGAGAGAGCAATTGCACATGGAGACACAAAAACCACCTCTGACATGCAAAATACCCTGCTAAAAATTAAATTCCTTATACCTTTCCCTAGTGAGCAGAACAGGAATTTTGCTTCTGATTTCACTGGAAAAAATCAGGATCTGAAATGAAAGGTGACAGAATACGCTGCCTAGGTCTATTACTGTCAGTTTGCTTGAACCGGCAGATAATTCACGGCAAGTAATTTATATAGCACTTTTACTTATCCTGCCCTTTATCTCATCTGTGGTCAATTTGTTGGAAGTCTTTCTAATTAGAGTTGTCTTTGACAATCACATGGTTTATTCCTATGAGCTCATTGGCTAAATGTAGCTCTTATAAGCTGTTAATGGCATATAACTATTATGAGAATAAGAATAGCTCCATTCAACGGAAAATAGTTTTTGCATTATTTAAGAAAAATGGAAGTCAGATAAAAGACTATTTTTTACCAAATCAATGATATTTTTTTTAATTTCTGAAGCTTTAAAAGATCTTCTGTATAAAACTGAAGTAAATATAAAACTAAATGCAGCTGAGAGCCAGAGGGATTTCATTCTCTAAATGTGAAAGACAAACGTTGTTATTCCCCCACCATCACTCCCCATTTTTCTACCAAAACAATTTCACATCAATCAGCCCAGACGTGTGAACTGGTTTTGGATGACCTGTATCAGCAAAAAAAATAAGAAAAATGTCTAGTCTATGAAATATTTCCCAGCTCTATACACGATGATATATTCGAAAACCGTTTTCCTGTAGGGGTAGCAACATTAGCCTTAAATGCCTTTGTTCCTGCCGGTGAGCTCATTTGCTGGAGTATTTGCAGTAAAGGAAATACAAAAGAGAGGTGAACAAAGGGGAAGTGGTTGAAAGAGCGGAGTGAATTGTAATATCCCAGATGGCAAATGGAAGGCAAGAGAGGAAAAGGCAGATAACAGTGCCACCAAGCTAATGAGTGAATCTGCTCAGCCCTCGTCTGGGCTGGGGGGGAAGCTGGTTTTGACATTTCTTCTCCTTGGTGGGTAAACAAGAAATATAACACTATCTCCCTGTTCTGTCAGATATCCTGGTGAATATTGGCTCTTAGAGCAAATCCTGCAAAGATTTACCACGTCCTTGTTTTGAGAGCAGCAGGTTTGGTTTCTGGGTGCTAACACACATCCTTACCCACTGGCTCTGGGTTTGTGTGCAGCTTCAAGCTCAACAGGGGCCAACTGTGGCTACTACAGGGCTAAGCTTCAGAAACAGCATGAAGAGCAGCCTTGTTACGGTCAGCTGGGGATCTGCCTGCTCAGATTATCCCTGTAATTCCTGCTATGTGAGATAACCATCCCCAATTTGGGAGAGGGCTTTATTTATACTGGTTTCCCTACTGATTGACGCCTATCTGTCAAAATACCCTCCAGTGGGTAACTTTGAACCTGAATTTTTCCTCCTCTTCATTTCTGCCACGCTAAATAATTTAGTGTGAGGGAGTTTTGGCTCAGCAAAGCTTGCAGGGGACCAACATGGCACGACCAAATTGCAATTACGCAGCCACGTCTGCTAGGAAGAAAAGCTGAGTATTTTCCTAACTGCAGCATCCTCCGGCCACCTGGTCCCACCGCTCCAGACAAAACCATTTGACACACACATCCATGCTTCTCATTCTGGGAACTGGCTGTTTTCCCCTTTCCTTTGCCCTTCCCTTCTAGCCTCCATTTCTTTTTCTGCTGAATGTCACAGTATATTGAAGAAGCAGCATTTTTTAACTTTTTTTTTAATGCTCTTTGGCATAAATATTGTGCTGGGCAGAGACAGAGCAGGCTAAATCGATACTGGAGCGGTTGGGCGGTGGGGCCATTCACGCCTTGAATTTAATTTCGCAAATTGATCTATGGAGCCGAAGACAGGTTAAAAGACAAACAGTCCTCTGTGCTCTGCTCTGCCAGCCCCTGCCCTCAGAGCAAGAAGGAAACCAAAGTTACTGTGAGGATGTTGCGAGTTTCAGGCCTTGAATAAGTAACAGCGTTAGAAAAGCTAAAGATGTGAAATTCAGACTCACTTGGGAGGGAGCCAGGGCTGAGTTTGGATTTGGGTTCTGGCTAGCCACAAATCTCAGCCCTAAATTCAAGCCTCTAGTAGATTTGGCAGTGTTTTGTCTTGTTTGTTTATTAGGACACAAGGAGTCACATTCATCCATACTATTTATTTATTTTTGTTTAAATCAGTTAAAACTCCAGGGGTTTTTCTTCCCTTCTTTTCCTTCTCCAGTAAGCTGACTGGTGCAATCTGGTGCAGCACAATCATCTGTGTACCTTGGTCTGCTCTGGCTCCAAGTACCCACCCCAAAGGACCGATGCATTTGGAGCCTTATCTAAGTTCTTCACTCACATTGCGCCTTCAAAAAGGGATGAACAAAAATCTTCGCCATGCAGGCTCCCTACTGAGATTCCTCCAGTGCTGCCGAGACATGGGGGATGCTCCCTGCTCTGGCTTTGGCCACTGCTGGTGCCAGCTGGAGCGTCAAGGACAAAAGAGCATGAAAACGAATAAATGGGATTTGAGGGGAGCATGGCTGGTGGGTTTTGTTTTACATATGTGCATGCAGGGAATGTCTGAAACGTTAAGCAACCTCTAAAAAACTTAGAAGATTTGAGACGTAGGATGGTGGCTTTTTCCCGATTGTTTTAATTTTTAAGCTGTTTTCTTCTAAACACAGCCCAGAATCAAGTTTGATGATAAGATCATCCCAAAAAGCAGGGAGATACTTGGAGCTTAGTACAAACTTCATATATCTCTGTTTTTCTCATAAAGCGTTGTTGGATTATTCCTTTAGGACAGGGCTGCTGTAAGCCCTCTACTTTTCCCCTTGTGACATTTTTTTTCTTCTCCTTCCAAGTAATGAATAACCTTTTAAATACTCTTTTAGCCATGGATTAAACAGTATAACGAGCGACAATATGGTCTGAAGTTTCCCATGCTTGACTTTGTTCTTCTAAATCTGGTGGGGGTATAGAATAACCTAATTTTCCTTATATCTTCCAGTATTCAATGCTACTGTCCAAGTGATGTTCCCCAGTAATCATGGCACTGAGCAAGTGCATGCTGCAGCATTTAGCAACCTGCAGCTAGAGTTGTAGTTTTACCCACTCCAGTTTTACACAACTCTTTCCAAATGTTCACTTGCTTCCCTACTACATGGATCACTACATTAGGTAAGAAGTTGTGGTTTTATTTTTCTACTTGGCTGTTGCTGTAATTACCCTGTGAGCATGATACTGTTCCCACATACACACAACAGCTCTGACTGAACACACAGACTTGCTGTGACTTTCAAGCTTATTTCCTCTCCCAAACTCTTGTCCTTCACTAGTATAAAGCAGCTAAAACAGAATACTAAGTATTTTGAGTTTTTCCTCTAACTTCTCCAAGGTAGATTATGCTATGAGCAATTTATGCTCCTGGGGCAGAAGGAAACACAATGAAATAGGAAATTTTTTTCCCTCCTGCAGAAGTATTGACAGAGCTGCATGTGGAGAGGCTTTTCTATGACTTGAGCTGGGCTTACCTGCAACGCGCTTCCTTACACTTCCCATTTTACACTTTATCTTCACTAGCTTCTAAGGATCTTCTAAGTAGGAAAGTTTCTGAATTTGAGAAGAAAAATCATGTCCTAGAAATATTATTTTCCTCACTACATTTTTTACACATGTCAGAATTAAATTTGTTATGGCAGCACACATTTTTGCAGGAATGGTTATCGTAGATCTCACTCTGGGAATCTGGAGCACATTTTAGGAAGCCTGCCCAGTGCACAGCACTTGGTCTGAAAGGGGAAAAAAATTGCATGTTTCACTCACCACCAATTTTGGTTTGAAAGTGCCTAATACAGACTTTTCCTGTTACAGCGCTAAGAAAACAGTAGATGAAATTGTGAAATGGAGTAAATGGAGTAGCAAAGTGAAGCTAGAAGCCCCTCTTTTCTGGGTACACAGCTACTGGCATCGCTTCCCCACCTCTCTGCTCTGGGCACAGCCATCCTGTGCATCAGTAGGATTGGAGGCTCTGCTCCCATGGCTGCCTTGTTAAGACACAGACACAGTGACCTGCACAAAATCCATCCTGAACCCCGCTCCGGTCAAGCGTATGCCCCCATGGCCAGGAGCAGCTTTGTAACGTTGCACAAATCGACATGAGTCACAAGCTGTAAAAATACCATCGTTGTGGTGGTGAACTTGACAGCGTGCCCATCACAACATCTGCGGGTGCCAATCAGATAGGTTTCACACCTTGCAGGTCCTCGTCCTTTATCGCTCCTGCCATCGTTTCATCTATGCTGAAAGGGCAGAAAAGCATGAACAAACTGTTACACTTGGCCTGATAGACATCTCAACTTTCAATTACTCCTCTGTAAACAGATTGAAGATAACAAGTGCAGCCATCTCAAATGGCTCTGTCCGAAGGAGCGGGTTGCTCAGTAACTGTTTGCAACTGCCTGCTCACCCTCCACTGCTAAATGTAATTGCATTTTTCAAGTCACCTCTTTTATTTCCTCCTCCTTTCTATTAAGTATGCGATAAGAATTATCTACACTCTTGTTTAATGTCAGAAAAAACCTTCAAGGAAGAATGTGAGATGCACTGACAGATGCCAGTCACCATTTTTAAGGAACACATAAAATCTTTCTTTGTTTCCAACATCTGTTTTATTTCAGGTTTTTCCATTCAAGTCAGGCAGGACTGTAAGGATTACATTTCAGGTTTGACATTATCTGGCTTATCATATTCGCAGTGACTACAGCCACGGCTTGTCTGTGTGTCAGTGGCTGATGAAGCAATGGCTATTTGTCCTTCAGATACCACCTCCCAGTCGTCGTCTGCCTTGATTTACAAAGCTCTCCTCCTGTTACGGTGGCATTTAGATATGTGGCAGGTTGTGACTCTTACTGCCCGTCACTTTATTACTCTTCTGAATTTTGCAAGCAGCAGATCTATGATGAAGTGCCTTCATTTGTTGTTACATCATCTTTCATTTTTGCAGCTCATGTTGTCTGACATGGGGATGCCTTTTTCTCTGTGTCTACAGAGTGGCTCCAGATATGCTATCAAGATGCCGCAATAAATAGGGCATAAAGAACATCGTATTTTAGCAGTAGTGCTGGTGGCTGAAATTGAGCATATAAAAGAATGATTTTATTTTTTTTTTGCCTAACTTGAAACATACTGGACTTTTTTGGCTGATCAAAAGGGTGACGCACCTCTTGTGTGGAGGCTTCTAAATGCGTACTCAGGAGAAGGCAGCGTATTCTCAACTGAAGCACAGGCTTGGTCCCCAGTCTCTGTCCCTCCAAACTCCGTGACAACATTCCCGTTGCTTTCCATGAAGCTGACTCCAGCCCTTAGCACACAGCAATTACCAATCCCCCTCGAACAGTAGGTGCCTTCCTAGCGCCTCCAGACATTGCGGGGATTTTGATTTATTCATCAAAATTCTTCCAGCAGCAACCAGAAGTGCATCCCCCTGTTTCACACTATTATGCCTGTACAATCAGCCCCTGCTGCTTAGATGAGGAGCTGATTTCCATGCCAGGAATCCCGCTTTGTGCCAGATCCCTTTATTCTTCTTGGAACTTTGAAGATATATTATGATGCTAATTAATTCCTTTCTCAAGAGGAGAGTAATTGCAAGTATTGGAAGCAACTTCATCAATGCAGGAAATGAAGGCAAATAGATGCTCTTTTCCTTTCTTTCTTTCTTTTTTGATTTCCCTTTTGAAGCCAAAGACCACAAATTGATCTGACTTCTGGGTTCTGTCATTAACCCACCATGATGCAGTCACATGGTCCGATGCAGCTGGTTGCAAAGCAATTCTGTCAAAGCTTTGGGTTTGCTTAGTTAAATAAATCGTTATCTGCAACCCATCCTCATGCTAATTTGTGTCAGTGAAATAATCTGGTCTCTGGAGCAGGATACCAGTTTTCTTCCTGCCCCTAGGCTGGAGTCCCATGGCAGAGGGTGCAGTTATGTTGCAGCAAGACAGTTACAAATCCTCTTTCACTTCCTACCTTTAATTTCCTCCCACCTTATCCTTACTATGGCCTGGCTTCTTATCATTTAATGTGCATGCCCATGCCTGTGCCTTTGAGTTGCTGGTTGGCAAACCAGAGTTGCATGCAGCTCCCTCTTTCCATATGAAGAAGATTGTGCCCTCCCCTTCTTTTTGACTTAATGACTTTGCCAACCAGAGAAAACTGATTTTTTTCTCCTGGTAAGACAGAAGCAAGTGTTCGTTATTGAGAGTTTTTGCTCAAACGGAACTCCATGGCCATGCAAGGGGTGGATTTGGACCTCTGTGGTTCCTCTGCCTACCTTGGGGGGGAGGCAGTAGGATGGCTGCAGCATAAACTTTCTGTTCTTTATGGATCCTCTCCTGGGAATCCCTTGACCTTTTAGATGCCAGATTTATATAATCCTCTCAGAGGACAGACCAAAGGGGGGATATTATCAGCCAATTAAAAGGTTCCCTCCTGAGGAGGGTGGAAAATGGCATACAGATGATCTATTTTTTATACAACATCAATTACCATTTTGTTGCCAGATGTTGCACTGAGGAAGATCTGTGCTGTAATGTACTCTGTGGAGCTGCTTCTCTCAGGCTGAAACTCTGGGAAGAGAAACCCTGTGGCGGCTTCCTAAAGCTGCGTGGGTATTAATTAAATATTTGATGGGTATGACATGTACCTTTCTGACAAAAAGCAACTGTCAAATCTGCATTGGCTATATCCTCATTCACCCCTGGCTCTCTGCCAGTTGATATTTGGATCTAGATGAACAAGTGAATAATTTTTAAAGCCAAAGGTCTGTTATTTTAGTGCTGTTTTCTAGGAATCTCCCAGCTAACACCCACACTACACAATCCCTATGGTATTTACTCAGAGTTTCATCTGATCCCCCTTTCGTTTCCCTGCTTCCAGCTGTTCTTTGCATCCAGTGTGCTGCCAGTTATCTTCAAAACAGAATGTGACAGTGTGTACTCATAAAGATATGCAATGCCACAGCATTTACATCAGAGTTTTGGTCACACATCTCATATAGAAAAGAAGATGCTACTAATGGGAAACAGTTGTTGCAGGCTCCAGGGTGTTAAACAAAATATGCTGAAAAGCATCTTGTGAAAAGGGAAAATTTTGCCTTTGACAGATAACCCTGTCCACTTCTGGGGTTTCTAGGTAATTCCAGTTTAGAGAAATGCTTGAACAGGAAGATTTCTACCATAGCATGTGGAGATTGTTGATCCATGAAACCTGGATGAGAGGACAAGACAGAATGGAGAAGGAGTGAGGCAAGACTGGCGCAACTCTGCGAATGGTAACTGGGAGCTTGGTACTAGGGCATAGCTGCAGGGAAATGATGGCTTAAGCTGTAGGAAGGACCTGCCTTTCCAGACAGACACCAACGTGTTAGAGGTCTGCCCTTAGTCCTGAAAGGCTGTTGGGTGTCTCATTTTCCCTGTGATCCTGGGAACTGTCTCTACCCACTTGCCTCTTCATCTTAGACTGTCTTTTAGAAGAGGATCTAACTATCACAGCTTCCTCCCAACCGTCCTTGTGTCAGTATCAGTAGATATTTTACTATCATTCATGATGTGCCTTCATCCTATCCCAATAGGTCTGGGTGGGTTTGAACACCTCCTCAGAGGCTGCTGGGCTAGTTTGGCTCCATAGGCTATGGGGAAGGACATTGCCTACACTGAGTTGCTGTCAGAAGTTGTACAATGTTCTGTGCCTCAGACAGACCAGAGGTTTGTGGGTTTGCAAAGCTATGGCCAGACAAAGTCTCCAGCACAGATGCATCCTGTAGAATGAAAGCTCCTATTATGCTGCTCTTTTGGTGCTCATTAGTTCACGTCCAGTCACTCCTTGACTAATCCATCAATGCCAGTCATGATGGATGTGCTTGTGAGGAAGGGTGTTGGTGCCTGGGAGCTGCTGAGTGTTCAAAATCCAGGTGTGTCAAAAATTCAACCCATCATTCAATGACCTCAGTGGTGCCAATTCAGCAGCAGTGGTGTCAGGTGGCTCTAGAAAGCAGCATGGCTTCAGTCCTGGGTTTATTTCCTAAGCTCAGCAGAGTTATATCCAGATCAGTCAGGTAGACAAATAGTTCTCAAGGTCCTTCTCTAGTCTGTGATTCTTGCTGGGCACTGCTCTTATTTCATTTTACTTGCTTATGAGCCTATAGGCCACAGTGGTCCTAGGTCAAAGATCATCCTCTGACTGCTGACCCAGGACTTTTTCATTAAGGGCTGTCTGCAATGATGTGCTACAGGTGCGAAATCTCATTTCCAGCACACCTGCCACATAGACATCCCACCTCAGACCCTAAAAGCTGTGTGGTGGCACTAGTACAGCTTTTTGCCTAGATTGTCTGCCACTGACAGCTCCGAGCAGGATCAACTTCATAGGCCACAGTGTGGTGAGGGGTTAGCGGAGATTTTTGTATCTGAATGAGATAACAGCACTCCCAGACCCTGCACATCACTCACACATTTCCTTCTCAGTCGTGCTCAAATAGGCAGATTCAGAAACGCCCAGTTTCTCAGCAGACCAACAACTCATCACCCTCACACACGTGGAACAGGACTCAACGCTGGGGCTGTTGCGTGGCTTGCACAGGTGAGGATCGTGGACCCCTCTGCTCCTTCACATTGCAGGTGGCAACTCAGGGCACAAAATCCGTCACTATTTATTCACAGGGAGAAAGACTGATTTGCAATATAAGGTCCCTCTAAGCACTGGTAATATAATGAGGATGAGGTGTTGTGACAGCAGGAGAGACTGCAAACATCTCTGTGTTGCCCATGTGTGCTGTTCTCTGTGGCAGACTGCTACATCAAAACAGCACGGTGCTGACAGTTGTAACCTTTACAAAGAGTAAGCAATCACCACAGATGACCTGAAAGCAGACAAATAAAACTCATTTCAAGTCCCTGGTGTATTCCATTGAGGAATCTGTACAGGAAAACCAAATAAGAAATCACAAGTCCTTGCTATTGCCACGCTGCAGAGGAGGACGCAGCGCTGACCCCTGATGAATCAGTTCAGGTTGGTGCAAGAGCAGCAGAGGTGTGTTTGATGGTTTGAAGAGAGGGAACCCAAGCACAATTACAGTGCGGGGTTTAGGATGCACACTGAGTAACATGGGCAGCAGATGGCAAATTAAAGAATATGCAATATCTTGTTACAAAACCAGCAAAATACATTTTCTGCATGTGAAGTATTGAGAGTCCTTGTCACAGATCTGTGAAGTGCATCATTCTGTGAACTGGGTCATCACATTCCATTTCTTTAATGTTTTCAGTCATTCTCTCCTTCAACTCCTTTACAGCCATGCTCATGCTGCCCATCCTGCTGTCTGATGTTAACTTTTGGGTCATACACTTACTGGTTGACGTTTCACCACTGAGCTCTTCAGGCCTATGGTCCACATCTTAGACAATGACTGACCTTTGGAACACACCTTGGGTTAGGCAGCAAGGTCATGGTTTGACCATCATGATGGAGACCCACTGGATGGGAGGGGAAGGAGAGCAATTTCAGCAAGATGCTGAGCACTGGTCACATAGTATACGTTCCTTAAAGGCTTTTGAAGAGTTTTCTTACAACAGCAGCCATTTTACCATCAACTCTGATGGTCCTTTCCCTTGGAGTTATTGCTAGAAGAACACGATTTTGAAAATAGTCAGGCTTCCTGACTATAAATTAATAACCTTTCCTCTGCGTGCAAGCCTGTACCCTCTGAATTGAGAGCCTGCCAGACCTCTAAGTTCAAAAATTAATTTTGAGACCAAAGAGAGGAAGACAGGATGTAAAGGAGGTGGAAGGGAAACCTGAAATGATGGGAGTTTTCGAGAATTCCAGATACTCTCAGGCTGAAATAATAAGAAATAATCACTTAATATCTGGGTAATTTGAAAAACAGATGACAAGGATGGTAGAAAACAGCTGTTCCAAGGAGTCTAACCAGGTTATTTCCCAGAGCACGGTTGAAAAATAGTCCTGTCAAGAGAAAGGAAGATTTAACTCCTCGTGTTCTTGTGAACGAACCTGTGTTGCACTGTAATGATACTTGCAGATTCAGAGGCCTCCATTTTCCAGCACAAGGCCTCCCTGAAAAGATTTGGTTTTTATCAGCAAAGCAAAGCACCATGTTTTCACACATTTTCAATCCTTTCAGTTGATGTTTAAGTAACATCTCACTCTTCTCCCACTTCACCTTTAAAGTTTCTCACTATGTTCCCAGTAATTTGAACTCAACCTTTGAAAGACTTGAAGTTTCTTCATTTTTGTAACGAACATGAATTTCTTAAATCTTACTTAGGTATTTTTAACTTATAGCAATCCTTTACTAAAAGCCAAATTTATTTTTTTCTGGATAGTTTAAAAATGTTTTTCAGGGCACAAGCCTGAATTCGCCCCAAAATGAGTTGTAACCAGAAGTTAACTCCATAATACTCCTGCATGTTGGCTTTAGTGCCACTAGCCCAATTGAATAAGAATGACAGAAAAGGCCTCTGTCCTCCTAAAATCCTTCAGCCAATTTACTTTCGTCATATTAGACACTGGGATGGTGATGCAGAGGGTGCAGTCACATTGCTCTTGGACTATTAAGATGCAGTTATTAATGTCTCCGCTTCAACAGCTGCCCTACAAGCTATGCCTGGTGGATGTTTTTTAAAGAGCAATTGCTCTGTCTTGCCTTACATGGAATTTTTCAGATGTGAGGCAGTAAATTTGAAGCAGCAGATGTGGCCAAATTCCTGAGAGATTCCCCTCACCCTTTTCCCTTTCCCTCCCAAAAAATGTTTGGATTGTGAATCCTCCCTGGGAGCTCAGTACCTTTGGGATGATTTGAGGATGAAGACAGCTGAGAAGGCCACTGTCACCAACATCTCCTGACAGGTTTAGTCCCTGTTATTATTTTTGCAGAGAAGAAAGGTGACAGCTTTGCCAGGGAGAGCTTTATCTCTGCAGCTCAGCTCAGCTGGCAGAGGCTGACAGACAAAGTGTAAGGGCATTTCGACACAGCTCTATACAGAGCTGCTTTCTTTCTCTTGGAGAATTCGTTAAACAAAGATTCAATGAAACAAATCATAATAATTCTAAAATAAATGGTTATAATTGCATTTCAGGTCTGTGATAGGAAGTGAGTGGATTAATTACTGACTTCATTTTGGTTATTTCCTTGTTTCCTTGAATCCTATTTGTTTGCAGTCGTCTCCTGCCACAGCCAGACCCTGTTCCTCCTTTTTAATTATCACTGGAGCTCAAGACAAGCACAGGTTTCATATTGACAGCCCCATCTCTCCATCTCCATTTCCTTTCATTTCTCTTAACCATGCGAGTTCACTTTACTGCATTTGGCTTCGCTTGACATCAGATCTGTACTTCTGTATGTGTTTCATACTGTTTACTCATCAGCTCTTGGCCCATAGAACACCCTGGAACAGGAAAAATTCGGAGGATGCTGAGGTGTCTTTTTGTAGCAGAGTATTCCTCATTGCCTGCCCTCCCCAGCCAGCCCCCTAAATCACTGAACTCTAACATCCTTACTCCTCGGATCTGGAGTTTTGTTTCTCTTTTCCTTTGTTTGCACCTTTGTTCCCAATAAATTCATTGGGAATCCAGTGAAACTTTGGTTCAGGAGAGAACAGCATCACCTCTTCTTATTGTTTAAAGCACAGCATTCCCAGTGGGTAAATACCTCGTAGTACCATTGTGGAAGAGCAAATATATGAAAAACCACTTAGTACCAATAAGGATACTAATGTAGTTAAAACATTAATCTTGCTGCAGCTGCTGTCAAACCTGCCACAGGGCTTAAGGTGGTTCCCTGAAACTCCTCTGAAGAAAACAGTGTGTGTGTTTTGTACGATCTTAAGAGAAAGAAACTGGATCCGGGGCATTTTTCATTTCGATGTACAGAAAGACATGTGCTTCCTCCCCGGGATTCCTGCAGCCTGCTCTCATCTGCACAGTGTCTGTAAGAGCCTGGCCAAGCCCAGGGCTGGAGGCTGGAAAGAGCAGGTGGTGGGAGCTGCTGCGGATGCTAAGCTGCAGGATTTTATCAGGATGTTTGCAGAAAATGGGAAAAAGTCCCATGAGAAGTAATCACTACTTTCTTACAGGATGCTTGAATGTTGCTGGGAGCAGCAACAGATGTGTCCCATTGAACTACTGCCTTCAGTCCTTTGTGGGTTTTGTTGTTTTGTTTATTTTTCCCCCCCAGGATCCTTATTTTGGGCTGGTCCCCAGCAATCAATACCTTCCTCGTGTTTATCTTTTGCAGCCCTTCCTGCCTGTTTTTTTAGCATAAATCTTACTTCTATCTCAGCTCTAATTAAAAATAATGTTAAAAGCGGAAGATGAGGGGGGGACAGGGCAGTTTCTTCATTTCATGGTATCCAGAAAAAATAAAAGAGTTGCACCTAAGCAATGCCAGCAATTGAAAGCTCTCATGACTTTTAGGAAAACCTCAATATTTTGAGCCTGGCAGTAAGGAGAGGGCAAGCCAGCCAGGTGCAGGAGCCAAAATGCCATATTCACAGAGATGGACACAGACCAGAGCCCATCAAGCCAGAGTCGTGTTATCCCTTGGCAGAAGGTCAGATGGTTGGAGGGGGCTTCTGTGACCCTGTGCTGGAAGGAGCAGGAGGATTTGCAGCATGTTTTATGAAGGGTTTTGCTGTTTGCAGCGATGGACCGGTAAACCTCCTGTGCGTGATGCTCTTGGTGTCCCTCTGCTCCAAGCTCCAGAACCCTAGATCCTGCCAGGGAGGTGCCCCCCTTACTGATCATGGTAGATCCAAATTACCTGATGTCTCTTGGCAGATGTTACTTTTTTGCCAAAGCTGCATGTGCTACTGGGAACACAAAGCCAGCATTTCAGCATGGTAAAACCAACCAGTGTGTTTTCCTTCTGAATAGAAAACTGTTTCACTGGGGATGATGGGTGAGGCTGTGACATTGCAAACATTCAGGTTTGTGTGCCCTTAATGGAGACCTTCCTTTGACTGGAGGTCACTGCTGTGAGCCAGGACATTGCAAATGAGTGTCATCCGAAATTAAACAGCTGAAGCTTCCAGTTTTGCCCAAGAAATGTCAGTTGTTCCTTTGAGGCAGCTGAAGTCAGATGTTCAGAGCAATCCCTGTCATCATCTTAATTACAATCTGAGCTCAGCGTTGATCATCGATGTGGGGTCAGATGGGCACCACAGTCTCCTGCAATCATGAGCTGAAACACTGCAGCTGATTGTCACCCCATCGCTGTGCTGGGAGCCCTTGCTGTAGCATACTGTATCTTTATTTGCACAAAGCCTTGGCCAGATGCCTGGCACCATGCTAGCAGACTGGTCCTATTTCTATTTGTTGATAGATCTCTCTTACATCTGATATCTTGATTAACGTACATTGATTTCTCCTGTTTCTGCTGGGTGGAAAGAGTACTCTTAACAGCAGCCTACGAACTGTTTTCTCTAGGAGGGGTTACTGCATTACATTTAAAACCCGCAGCATGTGTGGCTATGACCCAGCGCTAAGCACAACATATATTTTCAGGACTTGCTTTTCCCTGCCACTTAGTGGCTTTAAATGGCAAAATATTTTCGCAAAGACAAATTGCTTTGCAGGTACTGTGCTGAGCTCCTGGAAAGGCTCCAAACGCACCGAGAGATTCAGAATGACTCCCTGAATCCTCGTCAATGAGATGTGATGACCCTAAAAGCTTATCTTCCAGGTATGAAAATTAGAAGCGTGTGAAATACTGACAACAAATTGCAGCGCTGTTTCAAATCCAAGGCAGTCACGCTGCTGTAAGGCTCAGAGTTCACACCGCCTCAGCTCTCCTAGGACTAGACCCTGACTACTTTTTATTTTAAATGCAGCAAAATTAAGACCATTTTTCAATATGCATGGGCCATTTCTGACTAGCAAATAGATAAAGTAGTTCCTCAGCAAATATAATCTGTGCTAATAGGATGAACTTTTGAATAAATCTGTGATGTTGCCTGAGGACAAGTCATTAGCTTATCAAACCAAGGAATACCTTATGTTACAGCATGCTTGCAGACACACCTTTGCCCCTGGCTTCTTTTGCCCAGCTACAATCTCTAGAGCCTTCAGTTTGTGAAGATGCAAGGGGTGTCTGCAGTGGCACAGCCACTGTTCCCTCTGTTCCTGGCAACAGAAAACCTGGATTTGGTACTGGCCCAGGTTGCCCGGGGAAGTTGTGGATGTCCCCTCCCTGGCAGTGCCCAAGGCCAGGTTGGACGGGGCTTTGAGCAGCCTGGACCGGTGGGGAGGTGTCCCTGGCCATGGCAGGGGTTGGACTGGGGGGGGCTTTAAGGTCCCTTCCAACCCAAACCATTCTATGATTCATTCTCCAGTTTCTTGTACTGGGACAATGTGGTGACCCTCTGGATACTGGACATTCCCCACTGGGAAGAACATCAGAGAGTTCAGCTGATTTCTGCAGCACCCTGTCCTGTCCCTCCCCTCTTCTCCCACCACTGCCTGTCCCTGACTTTCCTCAGTTCACAGTAGAGGGGCAGTCTGAGCACTGGGTTTTTAACCCTTTTTTTCACTAGAAGTGTTAGGAAATCTAATTCACTACATGTGGGTTCAACATGCATGTTATTTATTAGAATCAGCAGCTCTATAAGGTTAGGCAAGAACTTGCTTTTCAAGGCTCTGGGTGGCTCTAAACATTATTAAACATGGTCATTAGAACATGCTTTTCCAACCATTGAATGGCTGTGAACATTAAATATTTTGTTTTAATAAGTGCTTGCTTTTTCAGCTGCTGAGTGGCCTTAATCTTTTTTTTTTCCTCATTAAAAAATGTTGTTTTTCCAGCTCATGAGCCACTGAAAATACCATTCTGTTTTTTTCTCTTTTTTTTTTTCTCTTTTTAAATTCAGTTTATTTTTATTAAAAAAAAAAAGAAGAAGTGAGAATTTTGGAGCCTTTGGCTAAAATAACTTGTTTTCAGCTACTAGGACAAGTATAGGGCAAGGCTTAGGATAACATAAAATCAAACCTGGCTTGTGTGAACAAGTTCCACGGAGATAAGAACATGCAAACTATCCAAACATCAGCAGATTGTCTTCTCTGTGTGCTCTGAAAGGCTGGATGAATCACACTGCTGCATGCCAGTTTTCCCACCTGCCAGGCAAGCACATCCTGTTGTGTCATCTCTATAGATTCACGAGGCAAGACATGGAGCAATGTCAGGGATGAAGCACGTGTGTTTTGGATTCAGCATGAAGATGAGGAGTTTGACTTAAGTTTCATTTTCTTTATTCGTTCTATATGGGAGACCACATTATCTAAGAAGAAAGGCAATTAGGAAGAAATGTCTTTTGTTGAAGCATTAGACTAGAAAGAGCAACTTTTTCAGCTTTGGGCTCATTGTATGGCCATGAGGAAGTCATTTGTGCCATGCCTGTTCCCTAACTATGGTCTGCACAAACTACTTGGGATGCTCATTTTGTCCCCCATGGCCTCCAGCCCTTCTTCCAGGAGGGAAGAGATGTCCTGAAGGTCCAGCATTGTATCTGCTAATACCATGAGGCCTTGAGTATTACATCTCAGGTGACATTAACCGTTTCTGTTTAGGCAAATATATTGCAATCTTAGTACTTCTGCCCAGTTTTCCTATAACAGTGAATCCCAGGAATCTGCTGGAGACAAAGGTTGGCCCTTACAATGTGTGCTACCGTTCCCGCTCCTATAGGTGCCTGATTTTCATGGCCGCTCAAAGGAGGAGACATTGACACCACGGAAGGCAGTTGACAAGAAGTGGCCATCATCTTGCTCAGCTGGGGAGCTCTCCTTAGGGAGTCCAAAAGTGGCAGCTTTCCCCCATGGCTGGGGCATTTGACTTTCTGCAGCTTCTAAATCACCCACTTGGAATGCACCGTGCATCAGCCTGGAAGGGAGTCAAACCGTTTTTTGAAAGCTGCAATTAGTGGCTTCCCACAAATAGCATCTAGCACTGACAAGTGGCTGCTCTGTAATGCTGTTTATGGGCTTGTTTCAGGTAATGGAATTTCATTGCCTTTCAGGTGCTCTCGCCACAGGAAGCACATATATTTTTTCAGCTCTGTGATTTTTTCCACTAAATTGCACAAATCATTATATTTGGGCAAGTGCATTGGAAACATTTTGCTCTGCATTTATTTAGCAGCTCAAGTCCTTCATGAAAGGAAGAATAAACATGTTCTTCTAGGCAAGCAACCGAGGTGAGAAAGCAGAAAGAGACCAGAGATAGTGCGGAAAGAAAACCTGGTCCTCATATATAATAGATCCGGTGTATCTGCACTGACTTTGTACAGGTATACAGAGTCCTGCTGGGGTGGCTACACTGGCATTTGATAGGTAAAAGCATTTATATAGCAGTGAAAAGAGACTCTGTGAGATGAGATCACTTACACTGATCCTGTTAGGGCAATGTTAGACATCAAGAGCATTTATACAGAAAGCTGAGCACCAGAACTGCACAGGGTCCTCTTTTGTTCATGATCCCTCTTGAAATCATAAGCCTCAAAGGGAAAAGAAGGCCATGAACCCAAGAAACAGGTGAATCAAAGGCAAAATAGTTGCTCCAAGGGGAGAAAAATGAAATCAAGGTTGCAGAAAACCAGGGCTCCTAATAGGATAATGCAGGTAATATTATCGCACAGCATTAAAACAATACAGAGCTAATTAGCTCAAATATTTGCTGACAATGTGGGTTTGGAGGAGAGGGGGGCATGGGCTTTCATAAAACTTAATTAACTCACAGAGTAAATCAGTTTCATTCATTGCCACAACAGAGCCAATCAAGATAGGCTCACTGTTTGCTCATTTGGAAAACGATTAGGATTCCCATTTAGACTTAATTACAGTGCAAAGGTTGACAATTACCATCTTTGTGGAAGCAGTGGATGCCACAATATCTCAGTTGAACATGTGCCTATAATTATATACATCATTTTCTTAGCAGAAAATGTAACCCACTTATTACCTGGGTTTCATGCCTGTAATTAGAGATAGTAGAAATAAAAAAAAAATTAAGGAGGGAGCTGGTGCTGAATTACTTTGGATCTTTCCATAGTAAATTACTTTGTGCAACTGTTTGTCACAAATTAAAACCTTGGTTTGTAGTTTATACTCCTCATGGAAGGAAATCTGTAGACATGGAGAGGCATCAAACCAGCCACACAGGTCATGTTTTGACACCACTAAGAACACCACTGCCTCAGATTGGTTTGGTTCATAAACCCTTTCCTATACCTCCCTGAAGCTCCTTGTGTTACACAGGCATGCACTTATCACCCAAGCCATTGCAGAAGTAAGCTGTTAAGAGAAATTTGGTGAGTCAGTTTGGAAAATAATAGCTTGATCTGAACCAGAACTGAACAAACTTAACCTGTTGACCAAAATAAAGCACATTAATATTAAAGTTTGCAAGAAGTGCTTGGCTACAATCACATTTAATACAGCAAAACACAAAGGATAAGCAGGTGGAGATTCCTCCCTCTTGCCAGTCTAGATCCCTCCAGGAAACTGTTTCAACTCGTTGCATCCAGGGACTGCACCATGGCTGAGATAAGAGAAAAAGAAAGTTCAAAGCATTTTACAGATATTAATTACAGATAAAGCAGGAGGTAAGATGAGGATGTAAGAAAACCAAGGTTGCTTCTGTTGGATTTGTCACTCTCCCTGGGCCTCTGTTTATACCATGGGCTCATAAAGAATCTGTGGGACAGTGTCTGGGGCACAGAGAAGCAATGAACCATCATTTGCCTCCTGAAAAGAGCACTGCCTTGTTAGGAGGTGAAAAAACTCCAAATTTTATCAGGTCGGATAATCTCTGTGCACCATAATCAGCAAATAGTGTCAGCAGGACTTCAGGGAGTGTATTTTTGTAGGTGATTCCTATGGAAAGGCAGACAGGACTCTGGAGGCAGAAAGGCACTTTTGCTGGTTCTGGTCAGAAATACTGACTTTTTATCCAGATTTTTTCATAGGTGTAGGTAAAAGGGAACAAAACAAAGTTTTGAGAATTAGCTGTATCTTTTTGAAGTTTTACTGTTCATGTGCTTTTGATATTGCCTGAATGCTGAGCATTTTGCAAGAAGAATAAAAACAGTGATGGAAGAAATAAAACATGAAAAATAAGTCCTTAAATTGTTTGAGGTGCTTACAATGCTGAAAGCCTTTGCTTTTATTTAGTTTCTTATATCTTATTCACCGGAGCCTTATGTACCCATGAAGCTTGCATGATATTGTATTGGAAAAGCTGAGAGGGTGGAGTTTTTGATGCCTCAGCTCCCAGCTGCCTGGCAGCAAGAAGCTCCTTTGGATGTTGGCAGAGAATCCTGCTCATCCCCAGGCTTAACAGCAAGTCCAAGTCCTGCAATGCCAGACGCTGCTTGATGTGACAGCAAGAGGACTTCCACGTGTCTCTTCAGTGCTGAAGCATCTTGATCTCTCCAGACAAGTCAGAACAGGGCGTCCATGCCTCTGCCACAGTTTTCAGCGCGGGATGAAGGAGCTTTCTTTTGAACTGCTGAACTACAGATTCACCTCCTGGCCAAGCAACTGTGGTGGGTGGGATGAGGGGGACAAGAAAGAGCTGCTCGGCGAATAAAACCCCGGTAGGTGTGTGTGCGTGGGTGGTGGGAGCAGCTGACTTGCCAAACCCACTTGGATCTGCTCCACCGAGCTGAGCGCAGTTGGGAAAGCTGGCAGGGTTTGGTTGCCTGCTACCTGGAAAAGTTCATTGGGAATGCCTGGTATCTCCAACCAACCCACAATTAAGCGATTAGTTGCACTGATCAGAGGTTCAAAGAAAGAGGCAGCATTGAGAATTAAGCTAACTTGTTTTAAAAGTAAGGATAATAGCTTAAAAAAAAAAGAGAACCCAAGGAGAGAGGAATCCTCCTAAGAGAAGGAGGAAGGAGGAAATGAGTGGAGTGGGGACTTGTTAGCAAACCCCAGTTCAGGCCTATTCACCGATTTCGTGCAGAACTAGTTGTGCCACTTCAGTGTTTGTTTATCCACAAGAGTCCCAGGTACAAAAACAGACACGGAAATTTTTGGCACGCAGGCAGGTGTCATCTGGCAGTAGAGGCGTGTGAAAGCCCAGCTGTACACAGCTCTGCCTCTGGAGCAAACAAGATCAAAATCCTGCACTCGGGTTTTTGCAGGTTCAAAGCCAAGGCTGCAACATGTGGCTACAGGTCACTGCCCTCGGGCAGATGCACAAAATGATTCAGGAGCAAACAAACACACACTGAAAACAACATCCCACAGGGTTCATAGAGCCACGTCTATATAAAACTACTTCAACATTAGAAATCCTGGGTTGCCTTTGCTTTCCTCCCTCATCCACCTTCAGTATAATATTGTTTGGGTTTTTTTCCCAGAAGGCAGTAACAGAATTGTGTATTTCTGTCCCAACCAGAAGCAGTCTGAACAACCCTGTTGTTTTAACATTTCTGAATCAGTTTTGTAGATGGAAGAAGTTATGGATAGCCTATGCGAGTTTTGAAAAGCACATTGATTTTCGTATTCTTACCTGAATCCAGCCTGTGTATGTTAATTGATGACTGTTTTTAACTTTTAGAGATGCTGCCAGCCTTATAATCATCAACCTTTCAGAAGAAAAAACACCATGAGAAGTCAGGAAAAGTCCATTTCTTGTTGCAGAGGTTTCTGGAGGTTAAGCCTGGAACAGAATATAAGTAGAGTTTTAAATTGCAAGGGTAAGTATCTGAGACAGCTGTAGTGTTATACACAGTGTATAAGAAAATGGTTAGTTTATTATTGCCATCACTCTGAGTATAAAACTGAGCAGAGAGGTACTTTTTTCTGCCTTTGTTCTTTACTGCAGGTATTTTATACCAGAATTATTAGCTGTGGTATTCAAAGATGAGAGTGACTTCAGTGTGATGGTTGTGAAAAACTCTTGCATAGAAGCCCGGATTTGGTGACTAACAGAGAAGACCTTGGATGCACACACCTCTGAGATACATCAGTATTTGCATTAAGTGAGGATGAGAAGCAATAACTGAGTTCATGCTAAGCCCCTCCGCAGGATGACTGTAAAAATATATTTTTGAGAGAGCTCCAGGTATAGATTATGCAAAAAAAAATTAAAATCAATGTACTCAAATTTAAGGAATCTTTTTTTTTTTGATACAGAGCACATCAGACCACATGATAATAGTGAGCCGGGGAGACAGAAAATTAAAGGTGAAGTGGCCCAGATCACTTTGGTTTTAACATTTGGGGATTTTGAGTGTCTTACTTTGAAAAGGAGGTACAGAAACAAGTGCCTTCTGAACACAGTATTACCTCAAGAGTATCTGATGGAGAGAGAAGCTTGTTGTATGTGAAAAGTACCCTTGGGAACCAGTGCTAGATGCCGTGCAAAGAAACATGGTAAATGGGTCTGGCCCTGTCTCCAGCACAGCTCAGTGCTGTGCACTGCGTGTGCATCGAGGTGTTGCTTGCTCTTGGCTGCAATCAGGCTGTGATGATCAATAACTTCTCTCCCAGGCATTCAAATTCTCCCTGAAGCAAACCCTGGAGGTGACTGCTCCAAGTCGCACCTGGTTTGCAAGCAGATATCTTCTTGTAGGGA
>NW_010199627.1:112671-131655 GCF_000695765.1 Mesitornis unicolor
AATTTGTTCAGCAAGAAAGTATGTTTTGTATCTCGGTGAAATCTGACTCTCTGGCTCAGGAGAGACAGTGCATGTTTTTTTGAGACAGAAATATATCCCATTCTTGAAGTGGTTGGGAGAAAGCAGCGATCTGTGTGGGAAAGCTGGAGAAATGGCGGGAGGGAAAAGAAAAATTACATGCATTAGTGGTTTATGCCTTCCAGACATTTACAAACTCTGGGTAATGCAACTCAGAGGGAATTTCAGTCATTCCACAGAGGCTGCATGATTTAAGAGGGCATAAGGGTTGCAGTTTGCTCTATGGTTTAACCCACAAATAAAACTTCCATCAGGCAGTTGAGTATCTGGAAGGAATTTGGGGTTGCATTTTTAGGAGCACAGACATTAATAAAAACATTGCTTTGTTGCTTCAGTGACCTATCACCTCAGTATTGTCTGGCCCTGCGCTTCTCGTGGTATGCAGAGATTAATGTGTAAAACATACCTCAGCTTCAACAGGTTTGGGGAAAACAAAGACAGTCTTGCGGTTGTTGCATTTCTGATTTTTTTATGCATGCCATTGCTCGCTCTTTCTGTCGTAGGCTTTAAAGCCCACCTACCCTATCTGTTCTGCCTTGCTGGCCTACTCTCTGCCTTCCAGAGAGAGTTAAAACGGTGACAGTGTGCAGCTGAAGGGCCAGTGACCATCATCAGACCATGATCCTATTAAATTAAGACTCTGTTACGTGTGCCTTTGTCTCCTACCTGTTTCATTCAGTGATACCTTCCAGTTCTTTTCCTAAATAGCTGATACACTAGAAAGGGTCCTAGAGCATTCGTTATTGTATTCCATTTGCAGAGGCCACTTTATTTTAATACCTATTGTTGTCCCAAGGTTGGGATAAGTTCTCTTAGCACTTTTCCAAATAACTTATACTTCACGTAGCATTTTCCCTTTTCTGTGCCATTCCATTCCCTCCTTATATTTTCCATATTTTTCATGTTCCAAAATATTTTTCTGTCTTGGTTTTTTGACATGTAAAGATAAGACATATATCAGTAACAAAAAAAATTCCTCAGTCTGTTTTGTGGTGAACAGGCGAGAATGACAGCAGTGAAAAAAAAAAACCATCAAGCATTTTCCTTCGTCCATCTTGAAGGACATTAAAAAATGGAGAAAAATCATTTGGAACTGGGATGAGAACTTCAGACTACTGAGGGTTTAATTTTTATCCTTATTTTATTAGGAAAGGGAAACAGAAGCAGAGGAACTTGCCCAGATGAGTAAGTCATTCAGCATAAACAGATGTGCTGGCATGACTCTGGCATCTTTCAGAAATACCAAGACTCATTTTGATTGTGAAACACTTGCTGAAGCACATTATCAGGGAGCCTCAAAGGGGTTCCATTTCAGAGCTAGCAATTTGAGGCTGTGCTGATGTGAAGGAAATGTAGATAATACCTCACATTTCGATCAGGCCATGAGCAAGGACCCAGAACAACCAAATTAATCTCTGTTTCCCTTCATGCTATACTTCATATAGCGCTAGGAGAGAGTTTGAGCAATGGAAACTGGAGGAACTTGCAGTGTGGCAGCAATGAGTAAGATTGAGAGTAACTGGATTTGGACACAGGCAAATTTCAACAGCTCTTTCAGATCCATCCACTGGGAGAATATCATCAGGATCATTTCATTCCTGTCACTTCAGGTGTAAAGTGATTTTAGTGATGATGGAAGTCTCCAAAGTGACATTCTCTTGGTTTGCTTCCTTCCCTCTGCCCCTCTTGGGACAGCTAACCAGAGCACTTGGCTTGCTGCTCAAGTTGTAATTTGGTTTGTGATTAAAGTCCTCCCTCTCCCATGTGCTCTTGCTGTCCTCGGCGGTCTTTCCAAAGAGAATCTAACTGCTTAGCCAAGGCAGCAGAAAAATCAATACCGGCTGCTAAATTACCTTTGGAAGCAGAGCAAGTGTGGGGTTGGTGCTCTTCAGTAATCTACAGCTCCCTCGTACTTCTGGAAAAATAACTTCATGCTGGTTCAGGTGTGCTGCATAGTGCTGTGCTCCTCCTGGGGAACGCAGTCCCAAATGCACTGCCCCAGGAGCCCTCTGCGAAGGCTTTCAGATCCTTCTTAGACAGGACTCAGAATCTGAATGTATTTTATATCCTAGCAAGATCACACAGGAGAGAATATGTGCTGTTATGAATACAAAATGAGGCATCAGAGGATAGTCTAAAAGACCCATATTAGTCTTTGTTTTGATTTTCTTAGGGAGAAGGTTGCCGTTGTTCTTTGAACAATTTGAAAATCAGCTCTTTTAATAACTTTTACTTAAAGGAGGAGGTGGAGGAATCTAAATTGCAGATATTTTCATTGTGACAATTTTCAGAAAAATGCCTTGCAAACATATTTCTATAAAGAGAATGCAGGGCTCAGGATGCTTCGACAGTAGCCAAAGCAAGCAGCAAAACATATGAATGCCTCCAGACTGCTTCCAGGGTTTTGTGCCACTGCCAAGAGCTGAGACGTAGACTCACAGCATGAGGCAGCAAACTTCTCTGGCTTTATGTGCTTGCACATGAGGTGGATTTAACATAAGAGACTGTTACGCTCCCCCTGCTTCTCCCCTTCTATTCCTCCCTCAAGATCTTGGTTTAACAACTGAGAGAGTAACATGGAAGCAATTCCAGATCTGGTGATACTGAAGGCAGATGAAACAACTTTGCCAGTTGCAGCACATATTTATGAAGACATCTGTGCTCATGAACCCTTCTGTAAGGCCAATTTCAGTGCATTTCATCAGGTTGCTTCTGTCTTGTGAGTGTAGATGGCCAGCTCCTGGAAGATCTCTTTGATAAAGTGGGTGCTTCCTAGAGCTGCTTAGGATGTAGGGTCAAGGTGCCAGAAGAACATACATTTTCTGCACAGGAGGAGCTGGACAGGTATAGGTTTTTGCCTTCATTTATCCTTCTGCCACTCAAGGAACTTGGGATGAGCTCTTTATCTGACTAGTGGCGTGTCATGTCCTAAGCAGCAGATGAATCTCATCATCACACGGCAGCTTTTCCTAACCTCCCTTTCAACTTCCCTATTCCCTGAGATCCTCCTCAGCTAATGGGAGTTAATTGTCTCCAGGGTAAGGAAATCAGCTATAATTCCTGGCTGCGAGGGTTTAGTCTCTTAGATATCATCACTGGCATTGGAAACCTGACAGCAATTAAAGGTAGTTAGCCACCATTTGGTGAATATAAACCTCTGCAGGCAGCAGTCATGGTTTGCTGCTATTCCCTTACCCTGGAGGTGAAGTGCTGGGGGCTGCTGCCTTTGCACCTTGAGTCCTTTTGCAGCCTCCAGCATAGCTCAGACTTTGAGGGATGCTTTGATGGATGCTGTTGTGAAACAACTGTGAAGCATCCCCTTACCAGATCCTGGTTCACAATTCACAAAACAGCTACAGAGCATGTTTTCAGGATGACCTTTGGGAAGCCTGCCCGGTACGTATGAGGTATGTGTGTCTGTTGGCAAATATAAAATCCCCAGATCTGCATGAGTGGAAGTAGATCCTGTCAGAGAGAAACTTTGATCATCCATGTGTAATTTTCTCATATGCAGATGTCAACTTTCATAAAGCCTATGGGTTCAGTTTCAGATTAATGTGAAAGTTTTGCCCCTGTTTATTGTGTATCACTTCAGAAAGGTTGACTAGCTCCTTAAAAGGCTGTCAGCCCTGATTAGAGCAACCTTTGGGAATCATCTGGGAGAACCCTTGTATGAACCCCTATTTGGAAATCTTCATTTGAACTGTCTTCTGCTCTAGTTTTGCTTATATATTAAAATATGCAGACAGTAACACTCTGTCATCTGCTGTCCTTCAGTTAAGTGGGTCATAAGAGATATTATTAGATTATGAAGTGATTTATGAGGGAGTATTTGGAGAATGGCTTCTGTGGGCCCTTTGCCTATGCAGGAGGGGCAGCAAGTTATGAAAGCAGGGGGGTGGCAAGAGGTTTGAGCCGGCCATGGCCAAGGATTTTGGGTTGGGACATGAGGACCTCGGGGTGGAGAGAGGAGAGCATGGTTGCTTCTCATGGCACATTGTGGCCAGCCTAGGAGCTGGGTGAGAAGGAGGAGAAAGCAGTGTGGAGGTGACAGTGACAAAGGATGAAGAGGAGTCCTGGCTGAGGTGTGGCCTTGAGAGCTGGAGGAAGCTCTGCTGTCTGCTCTCCAGAGCCAGCCAGCTTTGCCAGTGAGCTGGATGAGATGTCACTTTTCCACAAAAGCCAGACTGAGGTCACATGGCGGCTTTGAAAACTTTGCAAACATAGCAACAGCTGCAGCTCCTGTAAACACAGGTTATTTCTACTCCTTGCTATGTAATTTTCTGCTGCATCAACAAGAAGCAAGTTATCTGTTATCTCAGATTTCTCTGTGCCTGATATTTAAGCTAGTTCTTGCTTTTGACTGCTCAGTTTGTTGTGCAGAGCTTTTGAGAGTTTGGGGAAATGGGCAGAGTTTAGTCACCTTTACTTTGGAGATATATCAGGAAGTCCTAAGCCTCTTACCCAAAACATCTTCAATCTCTCCCTCCTCTTCTGCTTCTGAACACAGTCTACAGATAGAGATCACAATTCTGTGCTAGAAGCCATCTTCCTAACATGTCTGTGCATGTAGCATACTTCCCAGAAGCAAACGCATTTTTCTAATCTCGGGGCTTTGCTTTGTGCGTTGAGATCAGACCTTGAGCAATAGAAATTCGCTGCCAGACTTCCCCTCTGCTATGTACAAATTCTGCATATCAAAGCTGTCGGGAACAGGATTCATCTGTAGAAAACTGATTTATTAGAACTTGTGAAACCAGGTTTTATTCACATGGTGCTGCAGGTAAGCAGCATGGTTTAACTGTAAGATGGCCTCACTGAAGGGCATTTCACTTGCTTAATGTCTGAACAGAGTCAGAAATAGGGAGAAACATGTTGAATAACCAATGACAAGGTGACAGTCCAGTGATTTCTGTCAGGTATTTTGGGCGTCAAACAACTCCTTGGTTTTGTTTCATCAATTTTGAAACTATTTAAGATTAAAAATTTTCAGATACTGAAAGCTGATGTTTTTAAAAGATCTATTATAGCTGTCACTCACAGCTGTTCTGTCCTGCCGCTATTGAACCAAGCCTCCCGTTTTCATGTGGCATCTGTATTTCTGTGTGGTACCCAAAGGATACCTCAGTCTGTCATTCTGCGTAGCCTCTCTCACTGCATGGCGTTTTCAGGCCGATAGCTCTGACGTGTTTGATTCTGCCATCTGGGTATTTTCCAGATCTTTTGGATATCCCTGTAGAGCTCTCAAACAAGAGGAAACCCCTGGATGGGCCTGTGCTGTGCGGGTGACTGCAGTGTTAGCACAGGCAGCCCTCTCTGTTGATGTGAAACCAAGCACCCGGTTGTCTCTGAGCTGCCAAGCTGTCACTGGTAGCTCAAAGAGCCCTTGGCTCCCCTTTAAACTGATGGAAATCACAAAATCTTTGTTTCTTATAGGATGCCGCCTTTAATTTCAAACTATATGGGAACTGCTGAGCTGAGGTGAATTATATGGAAACATACAAAGCCATCAAATCCCAAAGAATTTTAAATTACCAATATATTTCAGATGCAAAATCCCTACTATTCAATCTTCTTTCCTGCTGTGTGACATAACAGTACATATCTAATCACCTTCTCCGCTAGATTTGCTTTTTATTAAAACAGTGGGCTTATCTTAGTGCTCTGCTACTGCTGCTATATACGCTTGTAAATTAAATCAGTGAAGATATATAGATGCTCATATGCTGATATGAAACAAGAGAAAAGCAAAAATCATTCAACACGGCATATTTGAGCATGCAAGGGCTTTTTGTTTGCTTGCTTTGCTGAGTAAGCTGCTCCAAGGGCTGGTTCTGATCACAGGATTTCAGCCACAAAACCTTGAAGCAGATAGCAACCGGTGGAAGTAAATTTCTTTAAAAGTGGCATAAGTCAGACTGGCATGAGTACAGAGAGCTGAATCATGCTCCCTCTGTGTCTGCATTCATGTCTGTTAAAGTAGATAAAAGGACTTTTTTGAAAAGAGATGAAGGAGAAATGTCATATGGGGAAAATGCAGTTATACTGATATCCGGAGATGCTTCTTATTTGGTTTTTGAAGTGTAAAATATGAATCTGGTCAGAGAAGGAATAGGACAGGCAGAACTGTGGATTCTTGGGAATTTATATTGATCCAGAGGAAAACAAAATTTAAGATATGCCTGTATGGAAGGTGGCTTGAATGTTTAAAGCAGATCTGAGACTCGTAGGTAATTTTGCATTCACTCAAAGAAATAGATCAATTGAATGTTCCTCCATGCACCCACAAAACCCTTTTGGGTCTGTGTGTGTAGATGTATTAATTCAATGCTTCTTACTCACAGAATTGCTCTAAACAACTCAGAACTTTCCACTGCAATCAGTTAATTTATGAAGGTAAGAAATGGCCATGACTTATTAATTGCAGGTACGCCTCTGTCTGTATGAGGTGGGAGGCAGTTGTCAAATCTCTGTCTCCTGAGGGATGTGGAAGGGAAGCCATGGGAGACAACGACTCCCCACCAGAAACAAGCTGCCTCCTTGCTGTTAGTACCCAGGAAGTCTCTGTGGTGCAGATGCAACGGCAACAGCAAAACCCATTTGAAGGTCCTGTCCCATGAAGAAGCTGTTGAGTATCAGCAACCACACAAAAGAGGTAGTGGGGGGCTGGGGAAGGGAGACTTTTGAGAATAATAAACTTTATCAATCTGTCCTGGTGAAGTGTGGTAGTTACTTCTGGATGCCACTGCCTAATCCCCATCACCTTAAAAGCACAGCACTGCTCTCTGTTGTTAGTTTGGCTTGGTTTTTGTTTTTAAAATTATTCTAATATGTTGGCTTACATCCTGACACTCTGCAGTTCTTTGACAGAAAGTGTTGCTTTGGTTTGTTAAACCAGTTAATGAATTCGGGTATCCACCTGACACAAGGGATAGGTGTGAGTGGCTGTGATGAAGCACAAGAGGGTTGTTATAATCCTTGTCACCAAGGGAACCACCCTGGCAAAGCTTCATCTCCTGCTCCCTCCTCAGGTCCCCACCACCTGGCAGAATGACTTTGTTGGGGATGAAGGGGATTAGGATGTGTCCTGAGATGTCACAGGCTTAGGGCCTGCTCTCCTTGAGGTGGGATTGTGTTTGCAAGTGAGCTTAGCACAATTTTTCACCCAGTGTTAAAGATTTATAGAGACCTTAATTAGGGTTAATAGCTTCACAAGCGATACTGAGTCTGATTAGTGTTGGAGACATTTTCGCTGTATGGATCTTGGATCTGACCTGTGTTGTCTTCTAGTGAAGCAGCACTGTAACTACACTGGTGTTGCTCCTGATTTGCACTGCTGGAAAAGAAGAATGGAGCTAACACAGTGTCAAGATATTTTCTGTAGTACCTTATTCAGGTTTTATAGAACCCTACTGGTTTCATTTCTCTTAAACACTTTAAGATTTTCTACCATAAAGGGTTGTTTGGAAGGCTAAGGGTATTCAGGAGGGAGGAGGTGGTGGTGGTGTAGCATCCAAAGGTGTGTGATAATTTAATGTAATTACTCAGCTTTGCACTATTTCTAACCAAAATCATTCTGTGATTCTATAGCTCAGAGATGTCTCCTCTGCATGTGCAGTGCATGCATTAGTATGTAGGAATGAGAGTAATATAGCATCAATAGAAACAGAGCTGGACACGTACACACCATCTGAGCCCCATACTATTTCTAGGCACATTGCATTGCCACATCTGGATCCATCCTAGCTGAAAGGGGCTTTCATCCTATTTTTACTCCAGACTTTCTTTTCATAGAACTTTTGTTTGACTTCCCACTGCCTCTCCCCCTCCTCTCTGTCTCTGACTGCACTCCACATGCACTTGGGCATGACAGTGAACGTGCAAAATCCTGCCAGCAGGCCTATCACAAGGAGGAGAGAGCAGAACCCCTTTGTTTTACAGATCCACAGTTACTTCTCCGGTTGCTCCATCCAACTGCTCCTCCTGGCTGAAGGACTTGGTTTGGCTATGCCAATCTGCTGAAATCACTGCTGCTAAAACGACCTTCCAGAATTCTTGTTCTGGCCCTGTCATTGGAACCTTCCTGTGGAGCAACCCTCTCAGTCACAGCAAAGTTGTTTTTGTTTAAACCCTTACTACCTTGTCATTTTCAACCCATTCTCTTATCACAGTCTACCCACTTTCACTGCTGCTCCACTGAAAATTGAAATAACAGCTATTTGTTTCACTTTGGGCCAGCTACCCCAGTTTATAAGGGACCATTTAAAGTGGTGTATGCCATTCTCCAGGAGCAGAGGTGTGGCAGTGGTTTCCATGGCCCATCTGTGTCTTTGCACGAATGCTCCCTGTGCAAGAACTTCTTTGTGGAGACAGGGAACTTAATTATAGAAAAATCTCTGAACAAGGCCTATGTCTGCAGTTTTCCACAATACTGGTAATGAAAACTAAAATTGGAGAGGGGTTCTTAAAGCTTGGTCTATCAGTTGTTTGATCAAGCAATGCTTTGTTATGCTATGGGATTTACCTGCTGGGGGATAAACCCCATAAATAACCAACCAAGAACCCATGAGAATGAACATTTTCCTCCCATAACAGATGGTTAGCAGAGAGATCCCAGTGAGATGATCTTTACTACTCTGCTGTAGTTTTGTTCTACTTTCCAGCTGTCCAAGTCCTGCACAGTCTACATTGAGGAGGGTGCAAGAAGTTGTTAAAAACCTCTTTTTTCCTTTGCTCCCCTCCTTGAGAACAGCACGAACACACTATGGCATTCCCAGCAGATTCTGCAAGGGGTCTCATCCCCACATTGAGATGTGTCTGGGGAGAAGTTTCCAATCTTTGTATTTGTGCAAAACTAATATAAGAAAATGAGTACTGCGCTTTAGGCCCAGAGTGAAAACTTTAGAAAGAGTTTTTAACGGATTTTTGTCTTGCGGACTGGCTTGCCCTGTGGTACAGCAATAAGTAGTTACGAGCAACTTGCCAATGAAATATTTCACTTTGAGGGAACCTATGATTCAATATAAAAGCACCAGTCCATCTGCAGTGGACTATTTTTAATATCCCTGGATCTGCAATAATATGTTTAATTAAAGCCAAATTGAAGTTTCTATTGCTCATTTTCAGCCCTCTTTTTCTCAAAGCAGCTCTGTGTAAATGTTCTTATGAAACAGTTTGTGACTGAATGATTTCAGATGAGAGTTCCGAACCAAAATTGGAGTTTTTTCTGAAAATAGTCTAAACAAAATGCAGAACCAAATGTTTGATGTTTCCCGTGATTCTCAGTAATTTGAGTAATTTACATAGCAGCGTCTTCACAAACTATTTTTGAGGTAAACATTCATGGGGCCAAAAGCAAAGTCATGGGTCAGAAATAGCAGTGAATAATGGATGTAACATGCAATAGTGTAATACACAGGCGTGCTTACACATCATCTCTCATGTAATAAAAATAAGCACTGTTCTGATTCATACCTTAAAGGCTTTAATAATCACATTCAGAGAGCAGTTCTGTGAAAGTCCTGTAACATTTGGGTAGCCCCTTTTGCCCATTGCAGATGCTGTTTCCTCTCATTTGTGTTTTTTTGTGCTCTAACTCATAAGGACACTGCGAATTCTCAAGATTTGGAAGTAAGTAGTTTTTCTTTGGAATTAAAATAAACACCATTCAGTCACAACAATGCTAGCTTTTGTTCCCTTTTGTTTTGTCTCTCGCTTAAAACAATAATAATAATAAAAACCATGCTATCTTGGTTAGGCATTTCCCAAGTCAGTACTAAACTAAACACAGAAATTTCTGTAGGCAGCCAGAGTTATTAGAAACACAGAGGTTTCCCTGTTCTAGGTGCAAAATGTACTCAGTTCAATTCATGTTGTCTTTACGATGCTCCCAACCTGACTGGAAGCACATACAGGACTTTCAAGTGATGTTTATAATTTGATTGGCGATAAAACTGTAACTGCGCTTCTGTATCGGATTTCCAAATCATGTCAGGTTCATTCAGCAGGGTAATTCAAAGACCATCTCAGCTTCGATGGCTGTGCAGTTTACAGGCAGCAAGAGATGTATTAATATTGTCAATGGGTGCTTTTGTGTGGGCCACATGGTGCAGTAACTCCTAAAGCTTCTGCGTGGCTGAGGTCTGATCTGAAAGCATCCTCACCCTTTTGCAAAACTGACTTTAAGTGGGCATACAAATTATAAGTGAAGCCCAGCAGATTGGAAGATATGAGTTTTCCGAACTCAAGCATTTCATCGCATTTCTCTGCAGACTGAGTGATTGCAAGAGATTTTCTGGTTGAAGTAGGATGAGTCAATTGACACGAGTGGAATGGCCACTTCAGAAAAAGAAACAGCATCTTGATGTTATGTTGACTTCTTGAGGCTTTTCAAAGAAATGAGTGTTCCTTTAGAACACTTGCTGGAAATTGTATGTGGCTTGGCTGGCATGCAAACAATCCTGCACAGCCCTCTAGGATGAAGCAGGGAACTAGAGCTGGAAATTCTGGGGCTTTTTGATAGAGTGGATTTATTAGGCAGCAGTAGCAATGCTTTCTGAAATGTTGCATTTTGGCAATCATTTGTCTGCTTACTGAGAGAAAGGATTAGACAATAAGATAATCTCAATATTCTCTAAATATTTGGAGATAGACAAGTCCTAAGAGAGCTTCTTTGACTTTTTTAGAAAACAGGACAATGACCTTTCTCTGGAAAGGATAATGAAGCCTACAGAGGTAAGAGATGAGACTTTTTTCAGATTATGATAAGATGATATTATATGATATGTTCATGTGAAGGGACTGGGCACACTGTCCAAAGAGGTTCTGTCTGTTGTCCTTACCACATTCTGCATATTTGAGTAGGAAAACAAAATATTTTTAGGTACTAAATCTCTAGTTTAAGTTTTGAATAAAACTCGAGTTAAGCTCTTTTATTCAAATCCATCCCAAACAGAGGGAGCTTAACTATTGCATACTGAACCTGCTGGAAGTGTTCTGAAGTAATTTGTTTCCTTTCATTCTCTGCAGACAAAGATTCCTAAGCTGTAACAACCGAGTAGGATAATTTCTTTAAAATAGTTTTGCTTACTTCTCTCTTTATATTGCCTTTGGCAATTTTAAGCCTTCAAAGACAGTTACAGTTCCTTAACAGTTTTCCTGACAGTCTCCACTACAGAAGTAAGACTTTAATTGAGCACAATAGCATCCAAATATGATGCCCTGATTAAATTTTAACTACCCTAGATACCTCAGGAAAAGGAGGCATACTTGAAATATGCAGGTATTTTTCATTTAGGTATTTACTTTTCCCAGTAAGACTTTATCTGTTCTGCTGTGGTAAATAGGAAGAGAGTAAACGGACATCCTAAATCTAGACAGTGAATTTCATGCTGGTCAAAAAATTATCAGTTTTTTATCACACTCCCAAGGATTAGAATCGGACAAAAGAAAAGTATAGCTAAAAATATTTCTATCAAAGAAGCCATCTTATCAAAAACTGGAAGAGGCTTAGTTTTTGTTGATCAGGTTACTTATAGCTATAATGGGATTTGTTTAATTTAGAGGAGGATCTTGAAACTGAATCTTCTGTGTCCAGTACAAAGCCGTGGATCAGATTATTTTCAAAATTCTCCCAGTGTTGCTGTTCCAGTTTGCTGATCTTACCCACCCAGCAAGTTCCCTACCCTGGCTTGTCTCTCCCTCCTGAAAGGTTTCATGAGAACTGCTGAAAGGTTGTGGTTTTGTTCCACTGCGGAATTAAAATCAAGTGTCAAAATCGTGATGCCTGAGGCTTTGGGGTTCTCTTTTCCCTTTAATGGAATGAGATTTTTGGTTTTAGTCTGCTTCCATGTACTGAAATGATTTCTCAATTCAAATTGCCATTACTGAGAGGAAAACAACTGTAGTTTGAGTATCAGTTCCCTGGGACCTGCAACCTGCCTGGCAAGGAAACGTTGTTGTCAGGTAGGCTTTACCTCATTTAAATGCCATTATTGTAAGGGCTTGCTCAATCTGTGTACCCTGAAGTGGGAGAGACACAGCAGAGAATGGAAAGATGGATGGCAGGCTTGGATGAATGCCTCACTTAGATTCTCTATATTAGATTGTCATGCTTTTCCTGGCCCAGATGCTAACATCTAACACATTTTTAATACTATTGCCTGTTGAGATCCTATTAGAAAATGATTCAGAGTCTGGAAAGTTGGGGAGGGGAAAAAAAAAGTTAATTCCCTAGAAATAATACAGTCATTATGTATACACACAATTCAATATGTAGCTTGGGTTTTTTATAGCCTCTCTGCCATCCTGTATACCAGCTTTTTAAAATTGCAGTCACATTCATTATAAAGTAAATGCCTAATGCAAGTGATTCTCAAAACAGTTTGTAATTTAAATTCCTATTGAGAAGAAAAGTAATGACCCACAATAGCTCATTAGTGGTCTCGCAAACATTCATTATTTCCTTTCTCTTTGTCTTTCTCCTGGTTTTCTCCCCTTGCTAAAAGACAAGGGAGTTTAAAGGTTTAGACTACCTTTAGAGCTATCCATCTCTAATGACCCATGGAAATGAATATTCGACTCCTGAATGAGGAAATCATCGTTCCCTGATGTTTTCAAGAGGGATAAGTGTGCTTACTTAATAATCCATGAGGAAGCCAGATATTCCAGATAATTTCAAGGAATTATGCCATATGTATGCCTGGGAGACCTTTTTAAATTGTTCTAAAATGTCAAATCCAACAATGAGAAGTCCGAGAAATCTCTAAAAAGACAGGTATGGACACTTGGGATTTAGAACCCACGTTGTTTCTAATGATACCCTGGATGCTGCCACACTTCCAAAGGTTTATGTGGCTCCCCATTGCTTGGAGATGCTCAAGGAGAGGGTCCTTGCCCTCTCTGTGCCCTATGCCAGCGTCTCCTTGCAGCACTACTGTGTAAGCACCACTTGGCAATGGGTGTGCTTCAACACAGCCTATGTCTGCTGGATTCTCTGTTGGATGAAGAAGACTTAGCATCTGCCATGGAGATGATCCTTGGATTGCAGGGAAAATGACGCAGGAGAGACAACATGGGGTTGTAGCAAGACACTGTGTTACTTAGTCCAGGACTTTAGTAACAGTGCTTGCTCTGGAATGGTATTATCCTTAAAAGTGCGCTCATCCTTAAAAATACACTGCCTTCACCTGGTTCTCTTATTGCTCTGAAGTCCTCAGTCCCTCAGCACTGCTTCCTCTTGATGGTTCATGCAGCAGTATTTGCTGCTGGTGTGGAAATGCCAAAGTGCGTTCTCCACCAAAGCCCTCAGAGCAAAAATTCTGTGGGATTAAACCTCCTGCATCTCACATGGCTCGAGCATGCTCTGCTGTAGTATGTCTGCAGAGGAAAAATGAGCAAAGAAAATATTAATTGTACTTAGTTTCTCTCTACTCTAGTGATTTTCCTCCTCATTAGCAATCAAGACTTGGAGACTTTCAGTATACTGATGATTGCTGGTAGGGACAAGCCTTAATGCCAGCCTCTTTAGAATATAAATTAGAAGATAACTTGCTTGTAAGCACTTATGAGAGACTTCAACCAGAAGTTTCACTGACTACTTTCTATGTAGGTGAAGGGAATATTTTGGCAACATATGCATGACGCAAAACCTGGTAACATGCTTAAAAGCATTACCTATCGTTGGAATTTGAGTTATTCGGCACAGTCATTAGATCGCACCCAATAATTCTGTAAAAATTGATTTTTCCATCCCAAGGCCAATTCACTTTTATTGAATTGCTTCAAGCAGGTTTCTCCAAAGCACAATGCTCCTCTGTGAGCCACCAGCACCACGGCTGCTACCTGGTTTGCTGATGCTTACATGAGGTCATCCAAGAATAAAGTTTGGCTGAGTTTGGGCAAAACTAACACATTTGACCTGTGTTGAATTTCTTTTAAAAGAAACTAGGAGTGTTCTTTCCCAGTCCTATCATCTGCTTTCTTCTCTAAACTCTGAGACCACATCTCCCTGACTGGTGAGACTGTACTGGAAGCATCTTCTTCCCTCTGTGCTGGAAGGCAGCTGCTCTCAGCTTAGTGTTAAGTCTACCTCTCAATAGAGAGGAAAAAAAAGCTCAAACCCCAATTTTTCATAACTTGTGTGCACTAATTCAGTTCCTTTTTTGAAGTTTTAGCTCTATTATTACTTTTCAGCTCTACTTAAAACACCATTACCTTGCTTCCTCCTTACTTAGTGTGTACTCTGGTATGTCAGTCATTGAGCATTGACCATCGGGTTGGTGTCAGATGTGATGCTGACTGCCTGTTCCAAACTTCACTTTAAAACAATAACATTCCCACTTTGTTCACTATAAACTGACTACACAGTACCACCTGCTGATGGACTGGCATCACAAACCTGGCTTTTATTACTGTTTTTTTAGCAAGGAGGAGTTGCCTGTAACAGCCTCGCTTCTTAGGAAGGGGTCCTATGTAAGAGGTAGGAATGCTCTCGTGTTCGTGCGGTGCTTTAGACTCCATCATCTGCTGCCACTTAGCAAAAGGATAATGCTGTGTCAGAAGGAGACTTGTGCTTTAGAAGAGTGAATAGTCTCCATTTTTTTCAGAGCCTAAAAGGGCAGGAAAAAAAAATTAAAGCATAAGCCAGAAGGCCTGAGGCTATTGAGATTTACATCAGAATCTGTATAGGCCCTGCATGGCTTACAAAGCCTGGCGATCATCTGCATCTACTTCTGTCATCCATCCCAAAGTTCAGAAATGAAGTATCTGAGTATCAAGGTCATTATATTTCATTAGTCTTCATTAACGTGAAAGCTGGTCTTGGTCAGATCTCCTATTTCAAAAGCATTTATCACTGAGGCACTAAAATCCTCATCCTCCTCAAAATTCAGGAAACAAACTCATGTAATCGCAAGTTTATAAAGCAGGCTGGTGCTTTCACCGTATGAGCAATAGAGTGCAATACTGATTATAGTTTCTCAGTTGTTGATTCCGAATCTGTCACTCACTTCAGGAAAGTTCCAGTAACTTCTGGCTTAATAAAAGTTTGCAGAATCTCCCCCTTCCTAGGGAACAAAATCAGTGTAATCACAGCCAGATAACTGTCAGAGAGAAACTGTACGAAGCCAAGAAAAAGAGGGGACAGAGCCAGAACTTGGTATTTTGCAAATCCAGATTCTCATCTCCTTCATTTATCTATAGGGCAATTAAAAACAGTTTATCCTATGTCCAATGAAACATTGTTGCTTTCAAGAACTTCCTTTCTCCCCAATTTGCATGGTTTTCTCTCCCTTCCCCCCCCCCCTTCTTCTTTTAAGATGTGAAATAGTCTGGTGCATGGGTTTTGCTTTTTTCTTTTCATTTCATCAGGACAGAGTTCCATTTGTTCAGCATCTGCACAGGACAACATCTGGAGCCTCAGGAAATTCAGCTGCTCTGCGTATGACGCTTAAATGAAATTACTTTTTCATGCACTTCAGAAGAGTATCAAGAGCATCTCTCTGACCAAACAGGGCCTTTTGTTCTCCTCCAGCAAGTGTTTCTCATTAAAAATGTCATCTCCCTAACAAATTGCTTCATTGCCTTTGCAGCTGGGGTTATTGTTTTCATGGTTTTGTACTTGTGTGATTCTCTAAGGGAGCAGAAAGCCAGGGGAAGCAGGACTTGCTTTCTTTTCCAGTTGCCCTGTGCATGCCGTGCTTTCATTTCCCACCTTTGGGGTGGAAAGCCATATATTTACCTCTTCACCCTCTGGATTTGCACAGTGCTTGGGCTGTCCGTGCTGCTCAGCCTGCAGGCAGCGGCACAGGATGGTCCATGCTCCCACCGAACTCCTGAGCTGCTCCCTGACCTCCTCATCTTGGCTCTCTTGGGGCTGTTGTGCTTGCACAGGGATGGAGGGTGAGAGTGAGGGAAAACCCAGGTGAGAAATGGCCATTTAAAGCTGGAATTTGAAGGATGGTTTTTAAATGAGACTAATCAGATTTTTTCATAAGTATGGCTAGGTTTGGTATTTTCTCCAGTTATTTTTCCTGAGGAGAGTATGCAGGGCAGGTGGGTCTGCAAGAAAGCCTAAATTACCCTAAAAGTAAGTCGATAAATAAGTAAAAAACAAACAAACAAACAAAAACCCCAACCAAACAAAAAAACACACCCAAAACAAAAACAAAGTTAATTACCCTAAAAGACAAATTAGGGACTTAGGATGTTTGTTGTGACTTTTCATTAAAAGTCTGATCATAAAGACTAAAAAGTCTGAAATAAAACTTGGGGCAAAGAGAAGGAGCTGGAGGTGTTCAAAGGGAGGCAGTGTCGGTCTGTACCCACTGCAGCAGGCTCTAACAGTGCAGTGACAGCAGTCCCTTACAATAGTGAGCAACCCTGCGATAAACCTCACCTAACAGCATAAAACTGAAGGGGTTGTATCATTTCAGTGCAGAACTGCTTAGAAAATGTCTAAACTTCAAAAATTATTTTGCAGGGAGGATGTTATTTAAACCACAAACTTTAAAACCTTATTTTTTCCTCACCTCACTTTTCAACCAGGATTGCCTCTCATGTTCATCTTGAAAAGTATTTTATTTTTTTTTCCTGCTTGAAGAAATATAGATATATGCCAAAATCTTAAAATCACAGAATATTTCAGGTTGGAAGAGACCTCTAGAGGTCATCTCGACTAACCCTTGCTCACAGCATGGTCAGCTTTGAAGTCTAATTTCAAATGACAAGTTATAAATAATCTAGAGGCTACATCTCAGTTGCACAAGTGCTCACTGCATGGTAACACACCATCTGCTTAACCTGATAGCTCTTTTTTGTAGGTGACTACAAATTACTCCTTAATAATTTCACCAACCATATAAACTTGCTGGGTAATCAATTTATACAGGCTTATTGCCCTCTTTCACAGTTCCAGTGCTAGTCCCACAGTATTTGCAGGTTTTCTTAAAGTGTTGATTCCTGGAGTTGTGTATTTTCCTGAGAACGCAGGTTTTCAGTTTTTCAAATGGCAGGAGCTACAGAGCAATGTTGCAAGGCTCATGCCTAAAGAATCGTAAATGAGAATGTAATTAATATCCCCTAAATTTTATAATTCTTCACAAATCTCATTGTTATTTAGACATTCTGATGTTTAGAGCTTCAGCTTGTAATTCCAGTTTCTCCTTGATTAAAAAGAAAAGATAGGAATAGTTGCAAACCAGGTTGTTGTTTTGCTTTTTTTCCTGTTTTGATAAGTGTTTTCTTAATGAAGTGACCTAGGTTTGTTTCTCTATTTCATCTGGGCCACCAGCAGCCGTTTAGCTCACAAACCACAACAGTTACCATTGGTTGTCTCAGGCACAACTGTTTCTTACCACTTTACCTCTCTTCTTCCTCCTCCCTTCCCGCTTCCACCCAATCAGAAATGTTTCTCTGTGTTAACTATAGCACCAGTTCGTCCTCCTGCACAGCAGCTCCATTTCAGGCTGTAGCAGAAACATTGGGCACCACACTGTGGAAAATAAGTACGTAGCAGTTGTAAATATACATGTATATTTATATATACGTAATGGTGCTAGAACCCACAGTCTATAATTTGTGGGTGACCTTTAACTACACGAGGATAAATGGTTACAAATGAGGACCTCTGCTCTAGGCTGTTGTAACCTATTTTCTTATTCCTGTTAGTAAATCAAAAAACATGTATATCCATGGGGTTTTTTTAATGTAACATTTGGCTTAGATTTAAGCTGGGATAACTGAACAAAGTGGAAAACCAAACAAATAAATATGATTATCCTGCAGTGTTTTGTTTCATGGAATTGAGTTCTGAAATACGCAAAGTGTGTGGGATACTTTAGGGTCTGTATGGTGACACGTGCTATTCCCATAATGACATCTACTCCCTGAACTAGGTCTTTGTGCTATTAGGAGCTTTTTTCCTTGTGTTTATTTTGCTACAAGATTGCATTTTTACAGGAGCCAAGCAGCATGTTAAACTTTAGATTTTCAGAGGCCCTGGCGTGATGAGACTGAGGACTTTAAGCCTTCTTCTTGAAACATCGTGATCAGAGGGGCTAAGCTCAGCCTCCAGGATCCAGGGTGTTCCAGGACGTTTGGTTTTGAAATGCACCAATAAGGGCTATTTGTGATGGGGGCATCCACAGCAATTTGAGAATAGGATGGAAACAAATGCATTAGTTAGAGCATTAAATAGCTCTTGGGTGATGGTGGCTCTCTGACAGCATCAGGGAGAGAAAACTGGAAGGAGACACGTCACTCAAAAGCTATAAATTGTGTTCCCAACCTCTTTAGCTTTTTTTTCCCCTGTCCTTAATTAGATGTGCACATAAGAGCTTCCTCTCTTCTTTTTGTTCATCACAACACAGAGAAATAAGTTTTAGCAGGTCTTCCATGACCTTAAAGAGTCAATGACAGTCTGGGCTCTTGATTTCTCCACCTTAGTTTTAGTGGGTTAACTTCTCTGTGGTGGCCTCTGGTTGCTGCTGAGCTGTGGCCCATCTGCCTTTTGCTTTGAAGTTGAGATATTCTTGTCACAACGGAGAATAAATGTTGAGCTTTGTGAATTCATCAGCTTATTTCCCATTTGTTTTAAGCTTTTCCTGAACAGAGGGAGCAAAATGAAAAGCCCCAACTGAAAGTAAAAGCACTGCTAGCCCATTTGTATGTGGATTTCCTTTCATTTGTCTCTCTTTCATCCTTTCTTTGTCTCCATCTCCACTAAAACTCATTTAAAATCTCTGCTTTGTCATCTGAGCTATACCATACATTCTCGATCTCAAGGTCAGCCATTTATTTCCTATTTCTTCAGAGTACTTGCCCCACTCAAATCCCTGCTGCATTTTATCTCCCTCTTCCCAACCTGACATTTAGGGCTTTGTGGTTTGCTCCCATAAGCTCAGGAAT
>NW_010199627.1:131686-133700 GCF_000695765.1 Mesitornis unicolor
CTGGGTTTGCACAGGTCTCCTGACCCTAGATGTACCTGCTAACAGGTTTCATAAGCTTCTCAATTCCAGGTGCTGCTCGGCATCTCTTCTGCTTCCAGTCTTACAAAGCAATTGCTTCTTAAGGGTTTCTTCACCAGAGTGATAGCCCTGCCCATAGAGCCCTTCAGCTAGCTATGGCATCTGGAAGAAGGCTGAATTCATCAGCTCAGTTTCCCCATAGAGACAGCAAGGATCAAGAAGGAAGAACAGAAAAATCTACCTGTCCCATGGTCAAATTAGCCTCAGACAGGAACCCCTGTTTGGTGGGTACCCAAGAGTCTGGCACTTCTTTGATTTTAGTGCTTGCAAGGCTGGAAAACTTGTCTGGTGGTAGGAAAGCATGTTCCTGAGAGGTAATTTCACAGGGGAAAACAAGGAAAGCACTGCTGGCATCATAGAAGAAGGAGTATATAGGGAGCTAGACAGGATTGCTAATGGTAATGAGATTTTAATTTGGTTACAGCTATATAAATTATTTCAAACAGTACCAAGACAGCCAGTAAGGCTTTGGGAAAAAGAACAGCCAAAACCAGTGATGATTTCTGAGATGTCTGAAAAAATGTGCATCTTCTGAATTGGGAAGGATGGGAATGGAAAGAGCATTATGAAGATAAGTCTTAAGGTTTTTACTCGTGAGAAGAAACCAGCCTAAGGGGTTAAGGGTTTGAGCTCCTTTGGGCCCAGAGGGGAGATATGCTTGGAAAAAACCTGAAATGCAGTGCTAAGGTCAGAATCAGGGCTCAGGCAGAAAAAGGCCATAACAAGAATCTGTGATAGTCTCCAGGTCCCACCGTGTTAGTGTTGCCCTCAGCACAGGTTACTGTCCTGCCTTTCTGTGAATCCTCATGTACTGCATTAAACCCATGGGCTCTTCACACAGCTATGATACAGAAATCAATCTTCGCGAATAGATCCCTTGTCTGTACGCTCCCCAGTCTCACTTCATCTCCTGTGAAGGTTTAAGGAATTGTGCAGCCCCACAACCTCCTGAAATATTTATTTCCTGTCAGTTTTTTTCGTGTTCTTATAGTGAGCTGCTTGATGGTTTATCCTTCTGGTTATCACAGTGATATAATATCAGAGTGTTCCTCAAGAGAAAAAAAAATAAAGGTTAGCAAAGCAAGGTTTTGCTACCTCTGGTTCTTGTCTTCTTTATGGCTAAAAAGATCTCTTTCCTTCAGATGTGGAGGGATGGTGATGCTGTGAATGTCATCCTGCCTACAAGGTAAAAGGGGAATGGTTTTCCTTGTTTCCCAGAGGTGCTCTAACTGGATTTGTCTCATTTCCTCTGCAAGTTCGTTCCACAGCTGGATCTCTTCAGCCAGGAGAATTTGTCTCCGGTTTTTGCACTTTTTGTTCTGGACTTTGCAATCTGTGCTGTCATGGAGAAGTAAGTAAAACTGTCCGGCCCATGTACAGATGGGGAGGACTGCACTAATCCCTCTGAAGAGCAGCTCTGAGGACCTCAAGGAGGAAGAGAGGCAGACAGAGCAGGTGGAAGTTCATGGACTGGCTTGCTGTGGGTGAAGTCAGGCAAAGGAGTGGGTCACAGGGGAATCCTTGGTTTTGAGATACTTTGTCTGAATCACGGACACTGTACACAGCTCCCATACAGACACACCTGGGGGTTGCAGGTGCCTTTTCTCTCAGCTATTGAAGTTGTGTCATTGCTATTTTATTTTAATATGTCTTTCTAATGCGAGATTCATTATTCTGGCTTTTATACCTAAATCCTGCTCCCTGAAGAGGTGGAAAATCTCATTGCCAGGAATTTGCGGCTGTGTCAGTAAACTCTTAAGAGCTCACCAAGACTAAGGATTAATTTCTGCCCCCACCTCTTCCCTTTCATTCCCTTCTACTAAACCCTACACTCAGGCAGACAAGGTGCTCTCATAGAGCCATTCAGCAGAGGATGAGGCACAGACGTTCAGCTGCAACCCCCTGGGACCTTCAGTACTTTTGTGGCTTCAGCATT
>NW_010199627.1:133731-145628 GCF_000695765.1 Mesitornis unicolor
CAGTTCCTTCTGATTTACATCTGGGTGGGGGCAGCTAAACTGGTTTCACAGAGTTGCTTATTAAAAACTACCTCCATTTTTATTCTGTTCCCTTCTGCTGCTGCTCGTTTGCTTATGTTTGAGTGCAAGGGGGATTGTGCCTTCCTTGCCCGCCAAGCCTTGCTCCAGAAGTCCATCCCAGATGACCCTATCCCATTTCCAAGCCTCCAGGCCCCATCTCATAGCTGGTTGCTAGTACTTGGCAGCACAGCTTGTTCTGAGAGGTGTTTCAGTTACTGATGGGCGAGTGACTTGATTCAGAGTTTGGTTTGGATGAGCTCCCATAAATTGTAACGCTTGACTGTAGGTTATCCAAACTATCTGGGCATCTTGAGACTCTAAATTGGCCTGGAAGATCCAGGCTGCTTTCTGCGATTTTGGCACTTACTGATCCCAGGGAAGTTGCAAACAGCATGGCAACAGGGTCTTGCGTAGGAGGTCAGCAATTCTGCTTCTTGTCCCAGCTGGACCCTGCAAAATGAGTGAGCAAGCAAACAAGACCCGGCTACCCAGCCAGGTGGGAGCATGAGGGGACTGTGAGGAGCACTCTGGTTCCTTATGCTTGAGACGTGCATTGCCAAGACCTGCAGGTTGGCATTTGACAGAGAGGGGACTCAGTGCACTAGGTCCAAGGGTAACTCTGGGTAGAGGAGGGATACTGCACCATAGAAAGTGGTCAGTGGAGCTGAATTAGTTCAGAACAAAACCCCAAAACAATAGATGAAGATGTGACTGTCAGATTAAAGTGTGGGGGTTTTGCTTGCAGCACAAGCCCTCATAACAGTATATACGAACATCTATAGTGCCACGGTTAATGCAATATCCTGTCTGTACGGAGAGTGGGAGATTTGGACGTGAGCAGACTGAGCAGCTCCTTGGCAGAGCCGCACAGGTTCCAGTGTGCAGTAGTTCAGTCAATTTTAAGCCAAAAATCTTGTCCAGATCGTTGTAGTCAATAGCCACCAATGAACCTGCACTCCCAGATTTTGTCTATACAGATTTTAAACACATCAACACTGGCAATTTATAATTACTAAGGCAGCAAGATTGATGTGGGGGGAGAGAGAAGTCCTGTCTTTTGCAAATCTCTGTAACAATCCAGCTGTCAAAGATTTGGGTAGGCTTTTCTGTAGTATAAACTCATTCTTATAACTGCAGATGTGGATGGGTTCCCTACAGCGTTTGAGGATGGGATAGAGCTTATCCCTGCACTGCCAAGTCTGGGAGACAAAGCAAGCAGTCGTCTGAGCTCATGATGTCATTTATATTCACTCATCTTGGAATTAATTTTTCTTATCTCAGCCCAAAAATGCTGGAAAATCATGATCATTTTGCCAAACATGGACATTAGATTGTAGGGAACAGACTCATCCCAAAATGCTACATGCCCATTACATTAAGCACGTTCTTCAGAGAAACTTGCAATGTCCTGGTGTTTTTGCTTTGCACGCTGCAACCCTCCCTCTCTCCAGCTTTATTCTGGTACGTAGCCCTTCCTGCCCACATGGTATTACGCTTCATGCAGACGTCATGAAGATATTGCTAAATCACAGCTGTCTTGCCAAACAACTGCCTCTTCCTCTTGCCAAATTTTGTTCAGCCCTCTGAAATGCTACAGGACTTGTTCTGGGCCTCACTCAAACTGAAATGATGTACTCAGTTACAAATGCAAAATAAAATGCAGGACACTAACAAAGCAGTTAGGTTTTGATTAAATCTGTAAAAGGGTTAATGGGAATTTTTTTTTCTTCTTTTTTTTTTCCACCCTCTATAGGGGGAAAAATAAGACAGAGTGAGAGACCCAAGTAGACACAACTAGAACAAAGCCCTGTTTATGATTAGTATGGCTGAAAATATCCATGTTAGGCCAGGTGCAGATGGCTAATTCCCCTAGACTACAAGCCAATTTAAACCATAATTCCTGAGATAGACCACTTTTCCCAACATTAATGGGAACCAGCTGCCTCCTATTAATAATATGGATGATTACAAGAAAAAAAGAAGTGGGGGAGGGAGTAGTGAAGTTAGAGAAGATATTATTTTCCAGACTCTTGGCTGTGTCCCACTGAGGACAATATGGAAAGCTACAGAACATGAGTCTTGAAAAACCTGTCAAGTTAAATACGCACAGTGTGTTTGCTCAGAAGAAGGATCGAGTTATCTGTGTACTTCTTGTGTTTTGGTGACAAGGTTATTAAAGGGGTAGAAATTGTATTTAGTTATTTGCTGGTTCTTTGCTTTTGCCTTCCTTCTGCTGACACTGGATGGTTTTGATTAGCTTCTTAGGAGGGGAGTCCTTTCCCTTTGGTACGTCGAGCCTGGCCATTCCCACTGAAGCCTGATTTTATGTGAGATTGTGGAGTACATCAAAGCAGAAGGACAGCGAGTGATTTGAAGTGTTCTCCTGAGAGCCTGACTTGCTGGTTCAAGAAATTTGTTCAGGCTTCCATTATTGCTGTGCCAGTGTGAGATGAAATGTGAAGACATGGCAATTCACAGCATGTAACATCAATGTGTCTCAGGAGCGGGTTTTTTCCTGTGTCCTTTATGATTGTTTTCCTTTGGTTGTTTTTTGAGAATCTGAGTAGAACTTTGTTTAAAAAATAAACTCCATGATGTACTTATTTGACTTGTCTGGAAGACGAGAGGAAAAGGCCCATGATATCAGTTATCTTGGCTATACTCCTTGTTCCTTATGTAGACATAATCCTTAACACATCGATCATTTCTTTGAGCTACATGAATAAAGGAGACTCTCTACAAATGCCTCTCTTTCTCCTGCAGGAGATGAGTAGGAGCCAATGCCCTTTTCCCAGTTATTCTGCTAAGATTTTGTGGGATTTTTGGAGACATTTAGCTCACACAGGCTATATTTCTTCTTAATCCCTTTGACGGTGGTCTCTGGATGAATGGAGGAAAATCCAGCTCATGGCATTGTAATTCCTACTGGAGGGTTTGCAAGGGGCATTTCTGCATACCTGAAGAGATGTGCAGATGGAGGAAGCTGTGATTCTCCTCTGTGCAACCTGAGGGGACAAAAGGCCATGATGCCTTCCCAGACCATGTGGACCTTGTGCATATTTCCTCCAAATGGATGAATGGCAAGAGATCCTCATAGCCTTTTCTGGTTTGTAAGAGGAAGTGAGGCATAAACAGAGTAGAACTGTGGTTCTTTAATACACTGATTGCTTCGCATAATAACAAGGAGCCAGTAACCATGTTTTTTGGGAGCAATTTCCCTCACTTAGACTATCTTCTGTCCCTCACTAGGTTACAGGAAGAGCCCTTTCTAAGTCAGGAGCGAAGTGTTTTCTAAATCTCAAACTCTTAGATGACAGCTCTGAAAAAAAAATAAATTATATATATGTATATCTTTGACCTTCTAAGTAAACCATGAAACTAAGAACATTCCAGCAATGCCTCTCAGTGGCAACACTTTGTCTTCATTCACAAGCCTTAGTAGCCCAGCCCTTACATGTGTCACCACAGCATCTCTCTGGGGTATTTACTGTAGGGAAGAAAACCTCCACTGCCCACATCCAAATTTCAGGGCAGCATTGAAAGCAGACATAGCACAGGTAATGGGAGAGAGATTATTGATTTTACGTATGAAAACAGAGCATAGCAGAGTTGACAATGTCTCTTTAAATAATTGAAAAAATCAGCCTCAGCTGACAGTAGCTCAGTAGATAATGAGGCTGGTTGTGGAAGAGCATGAATAATTAGAGTGAGAATTCTTGCTGTGTGAAATTGACCCTTAGAGGCTCAGAGAAAGCAGGATTTGTGGCTGCTCTGAAATGCCAGTGGTCTGGTCCAGCATTCCTCTTGTCAATGCGAACCTTGTGTTTTTATTGGAAACACGTGTCAAAACAAAACAGCATTTGAGGTTGCCACTGAGAGAAGGTGGGCAAGTCCAGAGACATTCTGTTTGTTGCCAAAAATACCATGCCACTGCTGCCCACCGTGCTCAAATGGAAGGACATAAGGTAAGCACCTTCATAGTAAAGAAATTGTTGCTACTCAGTTATGTACAGATAGAAAAATATTTTATGCTGCTGATTCTGACACTAATGCCTCCTTAATGATGTTATTCCCACTGAGAAAATTAGAGGTCAAGGGGACTATGGCATCCTGCTATACCTTGATGATGCCCAGATTGAAAGATTATATTACAGTAATGCCCTGGAGAAAAGCTGTAGCAGCAAACCAGTCCTGGTCTTTCCTGGATGGGCAGAGGAGCATTCAGTGAAGTCCTGCCAGTCATATGCAATATTTTACTCCCTATGGGCTGCCAAAACACTTTAAAAACTTCATAAATTACGAATCTTGGAACCCTTACCTGCATTACAGAAAAATTGAGGAGGTAAGAGTCCTAGTATCTGGTGTTTACAGAAATATTTGGGTTTGTTAGTTTTCTTTCTGATTCGAAATTATTTTGTTGGACTGATGTTAAACATCTGTCTCTTTCTTTGCCCTCCTGCCTATTCCATCTCCTGAGATGGTTTTATTTCATGGGTGAATTAAATGGTTTGGGGAGCTAATGAACCTAATTTGTAATGTGCTTTAGGGGCTTTCAGAATGAAAGGCAAGGATTGAAGTAAAGTATTTAGTTATTAGTGTCTCCATATATCTTTTCCTTGATTTACCTGTCCCATCAGGTTTTCAGGTCTTCAATTGAGATTTGAGGCTGTAATGGTGAAAGCTGGAACACATGAGCCCTATTTAGGCCCAGCACCATCAGGTTTCTAGACTGAGTCTAAACCTAGTTGAAAAGGTAAACGGATATCTCTGGAAAAAGAAAACGTGATTGTCATAGGCTTTACCAAGTATGGTTTAACACAGTAGAATGTGCTTTGGCATCTTTGGTCTCCATTCTAAACACAAAATTAAAGACAGATTTCCTTCTGTTGTAAATATTAAGGATGATTTACAGACTCTAGAGCACTCCAAGGTCTGGTCCCTGTGATGTCAGGAAATAAATCTCCTCTTGTCTTAATATCATCTCCTCAACTCTTTGTGCGAGCTTGCTTACATACCACCTTTTAGGCAGCTTGCATAGTTGTCACCATTCCTTACTGCACCTGTGATCTCTTCTTATCTATTTCCCTTTGTACTTGAATAGTTCAGGAAACAGAAACTGTTTGCATCCAAGTTCCAAAGCATTAGAAATGAACTTTGGATTGGAAGCCCATGGATGTGGGATGAGAGGATTTTCTCTGATCTCCATTTCTTCACTGCTGCCACAAGCACAAGTAGCTTTGAGACAGTCTCTTTGGAAGGTCAAAATATCCCAAAACTTTCAGGCAAAACTCAATCTTTTTCCATCTTCTGAGATGTTTTTCAGTCATCACTGCTATTTCAGACTTATTGCCTTTGGTGAGCATTCACTTCCAGTTTAGAAATCGCAGAGGACTTTTTTTTATAGTCACTACTTTTTGTTAGCTTGGACCACCATGTGATGATTGTCATGTGCACCTCAGCATACAGTTTATGGGAAAGTTTTGCTCTCAGTAATAGTTTTACCAAGAAGAATTTCCCTTATTAACTAATTGCACAAGCTTCATTGATTCTTTAATGGAATGTCAAAGATGGATACCCATTCTAGAAATCCAAATCCACTTGCGTGCTTTGAGCCCTCTGGTTTTATTTGAGTCTGATGCATTTTAGTGTCCTCATTTCTTACTGAGCAAAAACTCTGCTATGAATCAGAAGCATTTTCAGAAAGGTTATTACAAAAATTCTGGAGATCCTCAACCTGAAGAAAGGGTCTGAGAGCAGGCTGAGCTCTGGGTGGCTCCTTTTGAAGACCTTGTCCATCAACTAGGAATTGGCACAGGCAGCCCTTGGATTACAGTGGAATTATAAGCACGCTCTTCTCGCAGCGGTGGCACAATTGTTTTGATAGTAGGCAGATCTTCTGTGTTTACTATTTGGCAGGTCCTGTGTTTTTGGCTGGCAGCCATGCCGAAATGTGTTTAGTTTTAATTGACAGCCATGATCAACACTGTAGATCCCAGGTAGGTACTGCTAATCCTGACAAGGCAAGGCAGAAATAGACAGCAGGCTTGTTTTCCAACTTGGTCTTCTGGAGAATAAAAGGATTTTGCTTCTGGACAATTCACCCTTAGGAACTCAATCTCCAGCACCTTTTTGTAAGTAGCCCACAGCTACGGGGGCTTTAGGGTGTTGTAAGTAAAATGATTTTGTGACCAGCATTGGTGTAGTGGGAAGCCAGGTGCAGGTATCCTTGCACAAGAGATCTTGTTAGAGCAGAGACATGCAGAGTTGTATTTTCTTGGATTTGAGACTTAAAAGTAAGAACAGTTACACACAGACCTGTAGTTTAAAATATGAGACATTCCAAAAGTGCATATGGTTAGATTTATGTAAGCCACAGTTTGTAATGGTTTACATTTAACCTCCTAGTCCTTATGAGAGAGTTTCAGCCTTGCTCTCAAGAGAGTAAAAGAGTAACATAGAACATTTACAAAAGTAAAAAAAAATAATAATAGCATATGTACAGACTTATGATGGCTTAGTCATGACATCTAATTAGGGATAGCAGTGATTTCTGTGAACCACAAAAACGTTAGTTTCAGTTGGCATAAAATTCCACAGAATAATACTCGTGACTATCTCTCAGTCTATCTGTCTCTCTATCAGTCGCGCTCGTATGCTTTATTATTAGTGATGCATTCCTTCTCATGTTATTGTCTTCCTTATAAGACAATTTCTCAAGGAAATCTTTAACTTCCCTCTTAACTGCCTTGCATTTCAAGTGGTTGCTTAACAGTGCCCCATGGTAAAGGTACTTGTATTTATGGGGAAAAGTTTGCACTAGGTATGAGGACGACATGCTTCCTGTAAGCATTTAGATCTCATCCTTATTAAAAATTTATGTCTCTAACAGAGAAAAAGAAGCATCAAGTTAGATACTACCAAAAGAGGACACTAAAGGTAGAGATTTTCTGTTCTAAAGAGAGCAAAAGAAATTCGGCATGTCACCTAGGAGTAAATGGGATGGTTGTTCCCTCCCTGCGTCATGAGATCCCACCAGTGCGAAAGTAACCCAGAGCCTGACACAGTCAGTGACAGCTTCAGAACATGGCTTCAGTGAATGAAGGTATTCCCTAGCCCTCAGATCCAATTATTGGCAGTATTTCTGCAGAGAGATATCTTCAGAACAGCACAGCATTTATGAATTTGGATTATTTCTGAAAGCTGGTTTTTGAATCTGGGGGAAGTTGAAGAATATCCCCTGGTTGCTCATTTTTAATGGGGCTGTGAGATTGAGGTGGAGACCTGGCTGTTCCAAACTTTCCAAAAGGCATTTCCAATAGGAGAGTAGCCCCATTTTCTCCTTCAACAGGTCTTTAAACTGTACAGTACTCGTTCATCAGCCTCAGACTTTGATTTGGCACTGCTATGTCGTGCAGATGTAGCAATCACGTTTGCGAGCCTGGAACTAATTAAAAATGGAATATTTTAGATCAGTCATGGTGAGTGTGGCCAGATTTACAGGAAGAATACAAGGGAGCTTAAGGAGCAGAGTGATCTAGCCTTTTAAAAATGTTCTTCCTTCAACATGGGTACATTACCTACAGGCCAATTGGGTTGGTCCTTTACAGCACTGTCTTTGTGCACACTCAGGCTGGTTAAAGTGGAGCTTTAAGGGGGCAAAGGCATTTCATGGTTTGCTATGTTCCAGATGCATGGACAATCATCTCTAAAATCTGCCTGGCAAGACATTGCTTTATTTATTTAGTCTCCTTTTTTTTTTTAATTTTTATTTTAAGAGGCCATGGTTGCCAAGCCTGTCCATCAGTTTAACAGGAGTCAATGAGTTAAAGGCAGTGGGGTATAGAAAAATCAGGAGATCAGAACAAAAACAGGCAAGCAGACAGATGTGGCTCTAGCCCTGCAGCAACCATAAATCCGATGGCTGCACAGAATGGTGTAGGGCCATCAGGGGTAATACTGTTATCTGAAACTTGGATGCTGCACTGATTTCCATGAACCTCTGCAGTCCTATGAACTCTGTGAGTGGCTGAAGAGAGAGCTTGCCTGCAGACAGCACTGTAGGGTCTTTGGGGAAGAAAGATTATCCACAAAGCAATTATATGGTGGGTCACCATTATTTTCTTGCTCAGCTTATCATTTTCTAGGCTCTGCTGCTCCTGGCTGCCAGCTCTGCTCCTGCTCCATGCTGAGTCAAGCCTAGAAACAAAAAAACCCCAATGATCTCTCCCATGGTGCATCCAGGGCTCATTACAGATCAGCTGTGTTTCCCTTTGCACCTCACCAACAGCCCTCTGTATGTGACTGACTGGCAACTGGTGTGACACACCACCAGTCACACACTAACTACACCACTCATGATGGGTGACATGGGGACACCGGATTCCTGTCACCACTGCTTTGTGTCACCTGGTTGACTGCTGGGCAGCACCAGGCTGCCAGTGCCTTGAGTTGGGAACCTCTTCTCTGTGTGCAGCCTCTCTAATGGGCTATTGCATCAGCTCCTCAGGAGCCTGCCCCTGGGCAAACAAATAAATGACAATAATAAGGCTGTGCCCTAAATGTTGCTGATACTGAAGAATAGAAAGCTTACCTGTAGGTTGTCATTCAGATGTGATATTCTTTGTATGGTGCTCAGATGGCAAAGCCTGTGACTGGTTTGTATATAGGAAGGAGACTTTTCAGGCCTGGCACCCCACAGTAGTTCATGATTTGCTAACCCCAAGATAAACAGGTAATTTAGTATCATATAGTGATTTTTTGTTTTTTTTCAGTTTTAATCTCAAAAGACCTTTAAAATTCATTTGAAGACAAACTGGTCAAGTGTTGAATGCAGGTGGAGGCACCATGGTGGAGACGTGTGTGTCTGGGGGGTGTCTCTAGCCATTTGCACCCTTGTTTTCACTCCAAGGGACGCACTGTCGCCAAAAGGCCCATGTGTTTCTGCTGAGGGTAACCAGCAAATGCCTCGGTTTATCATTCCGCCTTAAAGAAAAATAAATAACAAATCAACTTTTCTTAAACAAGGCATAGCTTGTGGTCTCTGCAAGGGGTTCTTTGCAGAATGGCTTGTATTACCATTAAAATGATTTAATTGGAATCTCTGCTTAGCTGCATTGTAGGTGACATGTTCCCTAGCTGCGGTGTATCCAAACAGATTGTTGCAAGACCTTGAATAAACATTTTGTAACACTAGCTCTGAAGCAATTTACATCAAGCAACATTTATTTCATGGGTGCCAACTAGTTCTTGTGTATTCCTGACAGAGCAGGCAATGTTTTCTATCAAATCTGGTGGGTGCAAACAGAATACCTATTAATAATGTGGCAGGAACCTGACTAAATGTAATATTTATGGCTCACACGTATGAAAGCCTCATAGATATTTTGCTTATAAAGAGCAAATGAATTCTGTGGTTAAAGTTTGCACTGAATAAGAGAACAGGAACAATTCTAAACATTTTTCTCACAGACATACCTACCCACACGCTTTCATTCCTCTTGTAAAATGAAGGATTGATGCTTTTCTCAGAATAGGCTGAATGCAGAGCTTTTCAAAGCTGGTCCATCCATTGATTTCAAGAGGTTTAGTGCTAAGGTCAGTACGACATAATAAAGAATTAGACTAAAGCATTCAAAATCTAGCAAAAGTAGCAAACTCCCAGTATCCTTAACTCTCTTTTTGCACGTTACTATGGTGAAACCCCAAGTTCATCCATTGATTTCAGCGATGAGTTTAAATTGTGTTGAAACTGAGCAGGACCAGGTCTTGGTCGGGGCGGCAGTCATTAGGTGGTGAGTTGTGTGCTGAGCACCTTAAAACTGAACCTCGTCCAGATCCCAAGACTGCAGAGTGGAGATGGAAATTTCATGAAGCGAGGCTTCATTTTGGGTATTCTTGCTCCTTTTTGCTTTCGCACAAATTAGCAGAGTTCTAAAAACAGCTTCTAATGCTCATTTCTACTGGCACGGCCGCTATTGAACGTGTCCAGAAAGAGGAATGGAAAGACACGACAGAATTGGCAATGATCCCAAGCCATGGAGTTTGGATCTAAACCCTGATCCAAACTTTGCTGAAGAACAGGAGGTTTTTTTGTATCTGGAGGTTTGATTTAATCTCTTGTACGTGCGTGGAAAATCCATGGCGCTGGAGCACGGCTTTTTCTCAGTAGATGAGATCTATCAGATCTGGTGTTCTGGGGTGACTGGCCTGGTGAGGAAACTTTTTACCTGGAAGGAGAGTGGCCTAAGCAGCAGCATTTGGAGAGGGGTCTCCAGTCATGGCAACCAGGAAGGCAAGGAATATTCCCAGTGTTCCCAAGCATGGCCCAGCTCAAATGTCTCATCTAGCTTTATTTCAACATCAGTCTGTTTCTTTTTGGTTGTTCAATCAGCTGGAGCAGGTATAGTGCTTAAAACCTGATTCACAAATGCTCCCATGAATTGGCTCGCAACTTTAGTCAGCACAAAGATCTTGGTCACGTTGTGATTAATACTTGCACAATTTCTGCAGTGTTTTTTTTAAATGAGTGGCAACTCATTAAACATCAGTGCTTTCAACCAGATGTTTGCACCTGGAAGTGCTTTTATTATCATTCACTACTGGTTTTAAGCTCTTCAGCCTCTCCAGTCAAGAAACTGAAATATTAGCATGCAATTGAGCCAACCAGTATAACAATTATTATTAAAATCAACTTACAAAGTATCATACTGTACAATTTGCAAAAATACAACAGCTTGGCAATTGCTTGTCCAAACTGTATGGTTTATACGTTCCAGTAATGAGTGGCTTAGCTGAAAACATGAGAGAAAAGACCACAAATAAAATCAATATTATTATAAATATTATTTGCCACAAATGATTTGAAAAGCTCTGTTTTCATCAGAAACATTTGTTTCAAGTTATATGATGACATATTCTGGAAACAAGTATAACAGACTATTTTTAAATTACTAGTACACAAAGGAGTTTCTTCTTTATGTCCTTTGTCATATCAACAGTTTCTGTTTTCTGACATGCTAAAATAGACTTGGATAAGGATTTATATATGTGTGTGTGTGTGCATGTAGCTGTTTTTATTTGCTTATTTTCTGGTTTGGACTACAGAATTGTGTGCTTTGGGAAGCAGGTGGTATCCAGAACTTGAAGAGATCTGTATGTTAAATGAGTTATGTTTTGTATTGCAGGGATGTATTGCTGCATGTATTTTCATGACATTCCTTTCAGGCATCTTTTTGGGTTAGTTTCCAAAAAAAAGTGATTTGCTTTCAGAAAGGAATTGCTCAGCTAAAAATAATAAATACGTTAGAGCTAATGTGGAAACTAAATATGTCAGAGGTGATGTGGAAAACATCAGAGCAGACTGAGCTGAAGGATAAATGATTACGAGAAGGAGCCAACTGAAGCTGTTGTAGAAAGTCCAACTTTTACCAGAGTCAGGACGGTTTGGAAATCACAGATGAAAGACCCTTGCTTCCCACGGAAGGTTTGGGAGAACCAGGAGACTTTCTGCTGGCTTGAGTGAATGAGTTGGTCACTGCGTGGTCAATGCATCCTCATATTGCCCCTTTCTGGCCAAAGGATCCAGATGTTGGTTGTGCCCCAATCCCTGCACCCCCATCATGGGATGGCCAAGTGTCCCATGGAGGCTCATGCAAGCTGGAAGTTACATGGACTTACAGTTTTGGTGGCAAACACACACCTGTGTCCAGGATGAGCATTTTGTGTGATCTTCTCTACAGGCTTTAGCAGCATTGAAGATCTCTGCAGGGACTGAGGTTTCCTGATGGTCACCCAAGGAAGCCTTGCACTTGATGGAAATGCTGATCAAGAGTTGCAGG
>NW_010199627.1:145664-155300 GCF_000695765.1 Mesitornis unicolor
AGGGATGCCTGCCCTGTCCTCATCATTATACATTATACATTATTCATACCACAGGATAGTCCCTCATGATGAGATGCACTGTCATGTGTATATGTTTTCCTGGTTTTACCACCAAATACCACATCAGCTGATGGCTGACAGACAGCTGTGATGGGTGTCATTTCTGCTTTTGAGAGCATTCATCTTACCAGATCTTTCAGATCAAATCTCCAGTTTGGCTTCTGAAATGAAAATTAAACATCCTACCCACCAGGAAAACTAATTTGAAAATACATGTTTAACCCCAGAGCAATCTTTTACCTGCAAACTTAATTGTGTTCTTTTAAGAAGATGTAATTAAGTATCCTCATGGCAGACCATCAGTTTTTACAAAGCATCTCTAGAGCAGATAGACATCTTTACTAATACAATTCTTAGAGGTGCAGGCAGGAAAATAAATTGGTTGTCATTGGGACATCATCAATACAATGAACATCTGACATGTAGACTGTTTGTTTCTGAGGAAGCAGACATAGATGAGGGAGAAAAATTGTTAATAAGAACAGCAGACAGGACATTGCAGACTGTATCAGTCTTATGAAATGTTATTTGCTGCCAACACATCAGGGTAAAGAAATCTGGTCTACCTGGGAATAGATGAGAGAAATAAAGTGAAGAGACACTTTCAGGTATGTCCTGAGAAGCTCTGCTGAATAACGCTGTTCGAGTCTTTGACTTTTTTATTGCATCTCAGTAGTTACTTTCATTTCAAGCAGGAAATTGGTAGTTTGCCTGTCTTTTATTTCCATTTACCACTACAGCAAAATTGAACCTATGATTTTTTGGAACTATACCTTCTCCAAAAGAAATCAGTAGCTACCGTTGTCATTCAGACAAATACAAAGCAGAGCTGGTTCAAGTTTTGCAAATACTACGGGGGAATTTTGACATGCAGAACTGAATACCCAAATGCCCTTGGCTGCCTCGGGGATTTCCGGCAGCGTCTGCAGGATGTGGAGAAAAATTCCAGGGTTGAAAACAGCTGAAAATCTTCCATGATATTGTCCCAGCTCAGCATTCTTCAGTCTCACTCATCTTACGTGGATTTAAGCATGTGTTTATCATTAAGGGTAGATGCTAAATTCAACAGGAACCCACTGCTTCTCCAAGCAGGACCAGAGCTCCTTTTCTGAATTATTTGGGAAGTGAACCTAGACTCTTTCAAGTCTTTTCTTCCAACATTCATTAACAAGTTTGGACCACGTACACTCTCTGATTCAACTGTTTCCTATTCAGTTTATGTGATGGGTGAACTAAACCACAGAATATAATTCCTTTTCTCAGTTTTAGATGACTGAAACACACTGAAGGAGAAAATTTTCACTTTGTTTACTTGGAAGAGTTTTGAATGAATGAATGGCTGCTCATGTCAAAGGGATTAGTGAAGGGATTTATCAACATACTCACACAGATCCCCACTTGTCAGAATACGTGTGAGCTAAAACCCCACAAGTCAGAGCAAACTGCAAGAAGCAATACCATGAGAGTATCCTTATGCAACTAGAGCAGCTCGAAGCACCATGAGCACCCTGAGCTGATCAGGAGGAATAAATAAAACACATGAAACACATTTGGCCAGAGAAAGCTCCGTAGACAGTGTCAAAATTTACATGGAACCTGAAAGAGATAGCCAAACCTCAACAGGATCAGAAGTTCAGATAAACTTCCTAACGCCCGGATGCTAATGTGAATGTTCTCCAAACCTACCCAAGCCATCTGGGCCCAGCTTATTAACCTAGTAGTGTCAAGAGAAATGGCTTTCTCACAAGTTTTTTCATGCTTCCTGTTGTCTGACAGGCAGGAAATGCCATCAGAAGAGCCTTTCTCACTGGAGTTCATAATTTTCAGTACAAGTGGCAACCAGGAAGTGCAGAGGCAGCATTGCAATGAAAAACAGCATGCTGGGGTTGGGGTGGGAGGGAAGAAGGGGTGTTGAGAAGGAAAGTTGATCAAGTTTTCTAGTGGAATAGAAACAGACCAGTTTTGAGAGATATCAGCACGTGTGGGAACACAGTACGGTGCCAGGATGTGCTCTGGAAGAGCGACTCACCTCATCCATTGGTGCAGCCCAGGTAATAAGGTTTCCCTGTGAGTGGGGAATGCAGTGGGTTGAGAAACATTGCTGAAATGAGAAGCTGCAAATGCAGCTCTAGAAGGACGTTGCAGCTCTAAAAATAATTTTCTGTGTTAGGATCCCAAATCAGTAACATCAATCTTGATGCTGTTGTCGGTGTGCAGTGTATCTGTCATCCTGAAAAGGCTCATCATCCATTAAGTTTTTATTATTACTTATGTTTTATTTTGCGGGGCTCTGATTAAACACTGGGCTACCTGCTAGCCAATCTAGCAACACACCATTGCTCCAAGGCAACAGGACAGCAGCAATCACCTCTGATACTGGATTCAGCAGTGTACGGCTGTGCTGTTGTGCTCCGGCATAAGCGAATGGAGGATCCTTTGTGTGCAAGTCTGAGGCTGCGTACACATGTGCATGAACCCTCTGAAAGCAAACAACCAGCCTTCACAAAGCCAAATTCCAAACAAGAAACCAGCTCAGCAGCTGTGAAAGGTGTCTCTGTGCTTCATTGTTGATAAAAGTACAACCCGCGGTGACTCAAACCTCAGGATGTGGTGGGAAGCCGAGAAGAAAAGAAAGATAGAGAGTGGGGGAGAAAGGGAGAGAAAAACAACCCTTCTCAGGACGAGGAGTTCAGACACGCCAGATTTCTTTGGCGCAGACCTTGCTGTCATGAGCCTTGCAGACGTTTAATGTTTGATTCCCTGCTTGCTTTGCTCTTGGCACTGAGCGTGAAGGCTTTGAAAACAGTATCGCAAAGTGTTTTAAATTGCAAAGCTGACCAGCCAGTGCTATAGACAGCATCTCCTTCATACGCTACAGGTTGACAGTGCGGGCAGGGACCTGCCGTGTGGGGGCTGTCACAATCTGTCACTAACCTGCATCTGCTCACTGTGACATAGATGTCGAGGAGCATTTTCCTCCACTCCAGCCCTTTCTTGAACTCTTCTGGGAAAGCAGAAGGCAGCTCTTTGAAGGACAGGGACTTGGCATGGAAAAAGGGAAAGGGAAAATCAAGTCTGGAAGCTGCATACTAAAAGTAGGCATCGATTTCCCGTTAGAGAGGTGAAGTGTTCAAATTTGCTGTGGTGTTTTGTCTTGACAGACATTTACCCAGTCATCGGGGCTACCAGACGTGCTGAGTTCAGACGTGATGATCAGGACTCGTTCCGAGGCCCCAGATTTCACTCCACCAGCTCCAGACACCTGGCTCAGGCACAGCTTCTTGCTGAAGCAACAGGAGGGATTTGAAGCTCAGTGGCCTCAGTGTTTCTCCTGTGATGCTGTCGCCAGATAGATATTCAGCTATAGGAGCACTGGCTGAGGGATGAGGAAAAAGCCTGCAGTGAAAGCGGAGTGCAGCTACCATATGAATGAAGTGAGAGCGGAACAAGATAAGGGATGAAGAAAATAAGAAATTAAGCAAATTGCGTAAAGGCTGCATGGGCTTGTCTCTAGCATTTACTGATAGGAATAATACAGGATGTTCTGTCAGGTCTAATCAAACCTGTGGAGTTGACAGATGCTGATTCAGCACTGAGACACAGTGCCTGCTCTCCAGAGGAGGATTTACAAAGATGAACCTGAGCCTCCACAGCAGTGATTTTCACATTGCTGCTGTTGGGAATCCAGCAGCTGCTCAGACAAGGCACAGGGAAGATAACCAAGAAAACCAAGTCTATTATTGATAGGTTTTCATTGCTGTGCCTCCTCCATCAGACCATTATAGAGGCCCAAGAGGTCCATCACCAGCGAGAGACTGAAAATGAATGCTCTGTCATCAGCGAAGAGGAGTTGGGCTTTAAAGGTTGGTTCAAAGCAGGAGCCAAACCAAGCTGCTTTGCATCATCATCACTGGTGAAGTGTGACTTCAGTGTCCCTGAGGGAAGGTCTGCCTTTGAGAATAGCAGGTTGTGTTCAGCTGCTTTTAACCTCCAAAGAGTTTAAATAAGTCATGTGAGTTCTGAGTGGCTGGAAAGGACAAGGCACAGAAATAATTGCTACCAGGGTACCTTGGCAGTCCCTCACACCTGATCCGTGCCTTGCGTTGAGGTCTTCCGTCTGTATTGGGCGATCATTCAGAGATGCTGAATGGCATGGCGAGAAGCCATAGACTTGGCATAAGCAGAAACATGAGCTAGCTACTGCCACCTTCTTCTTTTATACTTATGGCTCAGCTCTGAAGCATTGCAACAGCACGTTCCAAAGCTAAATGAGAAATATTCATTTAAATATCCAATATTCAAATGTTCTTTTACACATATGTGTGTGGGTACAACACATATATGAAATAAATATGTTTGTTTATGAAAGCATTGTTCTGAATGGCTGTGGTTTTTTAATAGTGCTAATCCCTTTATCTCCACAAATGAATAACACTATTAGATCTGATCTTTAATTATATTCTGAAGACCAATAAACCCCTGAATATTTCTGAACGTCTTTAATTAGAATAAAGGCCAAGAAAAACAACTAAAAGAAAACAAAGTGGTTGATGAAGCCTCGCTCCCCACTTGGCAGTGGTTAGAAGCAGAACTGGGTAAATAAGTCATTGCAAATATTTGATGATTTTAGACCTGTCTAACTTTTCCTCCGTATCCTGCAAATGGGCTTTATTTTTTGTACATATTTATATTCTTTGAAATTTTTGATATCTATTTTGTATAAACCTATCTAAACACACAGGTAGTAAAGTAGTTTTTAGCTGTATTCAGAGCTGTTAATGGTGTTTGTGTGACTTTCAGTAGGTCCTGTAAATCATGTGGTGGTGTACATGCTTATACTTGGATAGCTGAAAACATCATAAAACAGAAGGTGACCAATCAGAGATTCTTAGGTGATCACATAGGCATTTGCCTAAATTGTTGTAAGGATGCAAGAGTGGACAGCATGACCCAGTGTTGTTTTAGTAAAAAGAAATGGGTGTTGTTAATCCCTAATTTTTTTTTCAGATGATGATGTTATAGTTCACTTTTAATGACATAATGCACGTTCAAAGATATTTTACCTTTACTCATTTCTTGTTCTGATGATTTTCATAGGAACAAAATAGTCCCTTGCTGTAATGTAACCGTAATGGCTTACAAAGTACATCAGTCCTGGAAAACAGCAGCATCTTACAAATGGTTTCATCAGCTTTGGCTGGTGATACCCAACAGCGATGTACAGTTACTTCTTGTTGTCATTATTTTGTTGTATCTGAAACACAAAGCTTTCACTTTAAACCTGGTTAAAGAGTAAAACAAGAGAGTGCAGCAGTTTCTAAATTAACCATTAGCTCAGCAGCAGGGTTTTCTCTCGCTGTTTTTAGAGAAGGAAAAAACAAGTTAAAAAAAATATTGTTTAAACTTTTGCCTCATGGGCTGGAAACCTATTTTTCAGGCTGTTTAATTTCTGTCATTCTCAGTGCATCTGTTCAAATTAGCTTCAGAAAGTGAAATAAATAGGAAATATTGCCGAAGGGTCCTTGATTTTGTCAAAGAGACTTGGACAATATTGGAGGAGAAGAAGAAGGAAGGAGGATTCGTGAAAGCCTGCTGAGTATTTTTCCTGACATGAAATCAAAACTGAATGAGATTAAGTTCAGTGTACAAGAAAACCCAGAATGTGATGGTACTGGATTAAAAGAAAAAGACAAGATGTGGTGTAATCATATGTGGAAAGATGGAAATATAGACAAAAGAGACTTAATCATGTTTAATTTGCACCTCTAGGATATTCTGTGAGAAATGCACTTCACAGCTCTTTCTGGCATGCACTGTAACTACAATCAACACTTCTAAGAATCATCATAAAGATGATGATGATAGTAATAATGATGGCCACTGCTTCCTATCTGTGTGCTGCCGGAAAGTGCTGACTGCAACAGGATGTACTGTGAGTTAGATTTATTCCTAGATTTATTTCTTCTCTATCTCAGAGGTAAAATAGGTCAATATTCTATTATGGTCCAAACATTATTAACTTTCTTTCTCCATATATTTTGATATTCCAGCAAAAAAGCCCCATGAAAATCAAAAGCGAACTTCAGGAATATTATTCATCTCAGGTGTAATTTTTAAAGTTTTCTCAATCTGTATTTTTCATTTTGTTCCCCAGAGTTCCTGTGTGCATGCTCTTTGCTTTCTCAACAGAAAGAAAAAGGAAAACAAAAACTGACTGAAAATGGAAGAAAACAAAGCAGATCCTGGTGCTTGTGGTTGTTTTCATTGGGGTGAAAAAACCTACACAATGTCTTTCCCAAAACAAAATAGACACAGATATTTTTATTTATTGCAATACCAGCTCCATAGTGACAAGTGCTACTCTGCAAAGGTGCGTCTCTCCTGGAGCTGTGTTGGAAGCAGTGTAATCCAACCTTTTAGCTCTTTTTTTGGGATGAGAAAATAAAACATCAAACTGCCAGCATGTGAGGGTATTTCTGAGTAAAGCAAACCCCTGAGTAAGCAGCCACATATATTAAAGCAGAACTACGAGAAATGTCCATGTATTCTGATGACTCTAACAGCATTCACTGGTGTATGCCGCCTCCTCTGACAGGAAAGAAACTGCAGTAAAGGCAAAAAATTCTTCTGTCTGTGCCCAAGGTTCAGGCAACCCATAGGAGAGAGTGAAAATTACACAAAGAAATGACTATCTCATTTCAGCAAAGTCTGAATCATTACCTGGGATGATTCAGCATGTTTCCTGGTTGTGGTTTTTTTCATTACATTACATTTCTGTGGAAATGAACACACAAGGAGCTTTTTCATGCCTCTCACTTCTTTCTCTGCTGTACACGAAGGTGTAGGACTATTTCTCCTCTTGCTGACTCTAGGGTAAATCAAATGTAGGTCCATTGGAGGTCTAGTACTGGAGAAACGCTGGTGTGAAACTGAGTAGAGACACATCCCTTACCAGGTATTATATGTTTTCAGTTCACTGCAGAGACTATAGGCTGGGAATAAGTAGCACACATTGAAAAATCCATAAAAAACACAGCAACCTTTTAGATAAGATGGCTGGACTTTTGGGATTAATGGCCAGGGCAATGAAAAAAAGAGAAACAAATATAATTGTAAACAAAAATCCCTTCCAAGGAGCAGCCTCTCTTCTTTCCCCAGCCTGAGTATGGAAATCTACTGCTCCTCATTGGAAAATAAAGCTGTGAATGCATTATTAGAAACTAGGCCAATCAATGTCTTAACCTTTTGATTTAAACTTGAGAACAGAATTTTTAGGATTAAGCATATTAATGGTTTCTTTGATATGTGATATCCGCTATCAAGGGTCAAATGTTTGAAAGCAGTCTCATATTTTTTTACTTGCATCTACTACAGAAGCAATTAATTATGAGCACAAACTGGAGGCAAGAGGGGAGAGAGAAAAGGAACAGCTGGAGTAGGTAGCAAAAAGAGAGAAGTGGGAGGAAATTAAATGGAAAAATACACACAACTACGCAGAGGTAACAAGGAGAAAAGCATGAACTCCGGTTCTTTGAAAATGTTCCTGTTGACAGGAACCTGGAGTTTTTATTCACCATCATTTATTTCTCCAAAACAATTATTTGGAATCTCAATATTCCCCATAATTTACATCCCAAGGAGTCTTCATTCCCTGCTCTTCCCCCAGATGTGTAGGATGACAGCTAAAATATCTCGATTTTATAAAAATGGAACGAAATCTCCAAATCCATAGCAAATATCACTGATAATGTACAAAATGATAAAATCATGTTTTCATGCTCTTATGAGGTTGGGTTGGTTTTTTTCATCCCACCAATCATTTCCACTCTGAGGGAGGGTAAAGAGAGACATGAGATGAATGGCTAGCAATGGCTAATGCAAAAATAATGATAGCTCAGGCTGCCTCTTTATGTTTTGCCTGTGCTACAGCTCATGCTTATGGAGTTAATTATTGTATTATGGATATTTTTTGTCAAGAACCGTTCACAGGAGTCCTCGCCACCCCAGAGCTGTGTAGCAATACTTTTAGGCAAAATCACAGTTATGAAGGTAAAATGGCAGATTCTTCAAACAGTTGCTTGAAAACGAAGTATGCGGCCAAAGGTAGAGGTAAAAAGGCTGAATTGACTGATGAAAGCATCCCCCGAATAAAGGAAATCTTGTCCAGATGAAGAGGTCACTTTGCCCAAACGCCTGAGGGATTGCAGGGATAATAATCCCCAGGTTCAAGCGTTAACAGGAGAATAAAAGACAAATGGAAATATTCACCATTTATATCCAAATGAATGCAAGTTTATTATGCACAAAATCCTCACCTTGTCTCAAGAGGCAGATCCTAGAGGGAAATTTCAGGGAAGTTTTCCCTGGTGAGTGTTTGCTTCAAATTTCTGTGAGATTCTACTTCACCTTTTCAAGGTATAGCATTGAGCTGTTCAGAGGATGATGCTTTGTACTTAACCCTACTACTTTTTGGTGAACAAAGCTCTTTGTAACAATTCAATGTAGACTTCTTGTAAAGAGATTTCTTTAAATTTAGAGAAAGACCTACAGTGATTCTTGAGAGCTGTGAAGGAGGCCCTTGGAGATGTGTTTCTGCTGCCTTGGGTCTGGGAACCATGAGAATGCAAACAGGCTAAAGTTCAATTAGCCAAGATAGAAATGATATCCGTGGATTGATTTGTCTGAAACTTCCTAGGTTGGCTACTTTGTGCTGGGGGGGAGTGACAGGTGCTCCAGCTGGTCCCAACTTATTCCCCTTCCTTGGCAATACTGGGATGAGAGAGAAATGGTAACAGCTCTTCAGCTGCCTGAGACTTTTGTGAGCTTCCAAGTGCTGAGGTCAAGCTGTTGGGATGCTTGGTGTAGGTATCTGAATGTGAACTTCTGAAAGCTGTGGAAGCAGCGTTGTGGGGTGGAGGGTGGGTTTGGGGCTCTACAACAGTTTGTTCTACTGAGTAATAGCCAGGTCATCCTCTGATCATTGCTGAGACTTGAGGTTTGCTTTCCCTCTGGAGTAGGGTGGCAGTGAAGGAGGGCTGGAGTACTGATAGAGGTCCTTTTATTGCTTTTCCAGTGCTCACCAATAAAGTCTTTGAGGTCCCCCCAAGAGGAGTGCGAGAAAAAACACAAGGAAAAAAACAATCAAACAACTGGTTTCTGTAGTCCATTGCCGAAAAAATAAATCAGTGCATCTGTTCTGTGGTGATAAGGAGAATTTAGTATACAAATACACTTCGGTTTCTGGCTTCCCAAAGAATCTAAAGAAGAGGCAAGGAAATAACTAAAAAAAAAACCCAAAACAAAACACACAAACCCTTATAAAGCTCCAGGCTTATGGCCTGTTTTGCTGTTTCCCTGCCTTCTAAAGCCCAGCACACCTTCAAACATTCCTGGCTGAGGCAGATATAAAATAAATGTCTAATTTGGATTCATGGAGCCCAGTCCTATCCTAAACAAACAATGCTGCCTGGAACTGCTTGCCAGACAGCTGGCATATCTTGCAGATTAGCTAACACTAACAATAATGCATTTCAAGGAGGAGAAGAGGCTGAACTTGGCCTTCACTCCCCAGCAGGA
>NW_010199627.1:155331-156060 GCF_000695765.1 Mesitornis unicolor
GGGATGTGTGCCCATCTGAGCAGTGCGTGGCCCCCAATATCTGACCTTAGCTGGAGTGGAAGGACTTGCAGATAGCAGGTTGCTTGACTCCAGTGCTGAGCCTTGCGTGGAGGTAGGCTGCAAACTGAGCTGGGAGAATAATTCCACTACAAATTGCTGCAAGTGTTAAAGCTCCAGGGAACAGATTTAATAGCTCCCTTCAACTCCTGCATTGGTTTGTCAGACTCTGGTTTATGGGCACAGCTGGATGATGGTGAGAGAAGGCAGGAAGGGGAGGCTATACTGCACTTAAATTGGTGGAAAAATTAGTTTGCACTTGTTCGGGCTTTCCTTTGTGTCGATTCATCCCTGTAAGTTTAGATGCAAGGGGTAGAGGTGCAGTCTAGGAGTGAGGAGCTTTAATCCAGCTTGCCCAGATCAGGAATGTGGGAACCAGCCCCAGCCAGGCCTTACATGCTTTATGAACAGCGAAACAAGGTTTCGGCAGCTTGGTCTGGAATTTGGGTGGCCGCATGTAAACACCAGTGAGCTTAGCTTTAGTTATGACTTCAAGCTTATATTTGCCTCAGATTTCAAATGGTGAAAGGTGGAGGGTGTATAAATGCCAACTCAGCAAAATAAACGGTTCTCAGAGAAAAACGAATGTCAGGAATGAAACCCGACTCACTGAGAGCCCCTTGTGTATTAAGTACATGTGCTGTAGTGACAGAAGAATATTCCGGCTGGTAC
>NW_010199627.1:156091-164929 GCF_000695765.1 Mesitornis unicolor
AATCAAAACGCTCCTTATTGAAGTGTTTAGAGATCAAAACGCCAAGAGGAAAGGAACAAAAATATCTCTAAAGATGTGAGTAAGTGGAAGCTGGAGTTTCAAATACCAGTTTGAGCAGCGTGCGAGGCAAATGGTACTGGTGCTTGCTGGAAGCACAGCCCAGCACATGTGTTGCATACCTGCAGGACAGATCTGCTAGCTCCAGGGCAGCGCTGCAGAGCTGGGGGGAGATGGTATCTCCTCCTGGGAGGAAGAATCTTGGGGAGTTGCTGTCCCAAATGGATCTGCAGGGTGGAGCTGCAAAGGAAGTACCTTAAGAGCATCTGTTCCTGTTAGCTTGTGTGGAAATGCTTATCTCACCTGGCAGACTTTGCCAAGCCTCATTTAGGAAATATAAACACTTTCTTGAGGTTCCCCAGTATTTGTTTCCATTCTCCTCCCACCCATTCCTGTCCCCAATGGCAGGATCACTTTCTAGATCTCAAAGCTGGTGAGCAAGGGCTGCCAGTGCTCTTGCCAGTATTCACTCCTCTTGACTCCAGCCCAGAGCTTGTATGTCAGTCCTCTTTCACTGAGGAAAAAACAGAGTATTTCTATAATGCCCACAGAAAGGCTCATGGTGCCGGAGTGGGCTCTTTCCACACTTCAGTCAAATTCAGTTCTTAGCAAGGGTAAAAACAGAAAAGGCAAAAATACTCTGTGCTTATCTAATACCTCTTCTGACTATTTCTAATCACCCAAGGCTGTGCAAGTTTTCACTTGCTTGCTCATCAGCTCAGCCATACTTTCTGCTTGCCAGCCCTTGCTCCTGCGCCAGGGTTCGGTGCATGCTCCCAACTCAGTGGTGCTGACCTGCCTGTGCAGGCTGGGCATGTGAGGACCGGGCTGGCCCTCCTGCAAACCCAGGTAGCCAGATAGGCCAGTGGATCTGAGAAAGATACAGCTGATTGAAGGGTGACAAAAGGCAAAGCGAGCATGTTATGTCATGACTACATATATATATATTTATATGCGCACACTACAAGAAGGACATTGAGGCTCTGAAATGTGTCCAGAGAAAGGCAATGAAGCTATTGAGGCGTCTGGAGTACAAGTCTTATGAGGAGTGGCTGAGGGAGCTGGGGCTGCTTACCCTCATGAAGATGAGGCTGAGGGGAGGCCTTATCGCCCTCTACAACTACCTGAAAGGAGGGTGTAGCGAGGTGGGGGTCGGCCTCTCCTCCCAAGTAACAAGTGATAGGACAAGAGAAGATGGCCTCAAGCTGTGCCAAAGGAGGTTTAGATTGGTTATTAGAAAAATTTCTTCAATGAAAGGGTTATCAGTGAGGGATTTAAAATATGGGGAGATGACAAGTGCTTAGAGACATGGCCGCTGGGCCAGCAGTGCCCTCCAGAGGAGGCAGTCGGCATGGAGAGCAGCATCTGGGCAGCTCTGTGAGGAAACCTGGTCAGCTACAGTCTGAAATTGCTGGAAATAATTTCAGGGAGATCTGGAACCTGCCTGAAGGTATTTATTAACTAAAACTGCAAAGAATTTGAGAGCTTTTCCAGAGTCCTCTGTGTCCTAATGTGCTTTGTCATAGTGTGTGAGGAGGTTCAACCCCAGTGAGGAGCAGGGTGTTTACTTGGGGAGTCATCCTGTCAAAAATAAAATAAGGGGATTTTTATCTCTATGAAGCAAAGGAGGAAGTATCTCCATGGGTCAAGTGTGCATGGGGTGGGAGAGCCTCTCCAGCGCTGAAAGCAGCTTCTCGTTCTTGGGCTTTCTGCAGTTGGCTGTTTTTGGAGGGGAGACATCTGGGCAAGGAGTATTTAGAGCTGGGTTAGTAACGCTTATCTAATATGCCCTTATTTTGCACTGACTGATTTTGCAGTTTTGACTCTTTTGCTGTTGAACACCCTCCTGAAGTAAATGGAGCAAATCAAAGTGAACATTCCTGACAAATTAATGAGCAAACACATTTAGGAGCTCTGAAAATGAAATGCCTACACATCACATAAATTCATTTCACAGTGTTTATATATTTATGGAAATGTCTTTGAATTATACTCCCAGCTCTAGCAGAGATGATTTCTTCCTCCATTATAAAGCAGGTTATGTGGTGATAACTTCTAGACCCCTATGAGCTACTGAAGCATGTAATTATCTTGTTCCACTTATTAATGATGAAAGGTCTATGCAAGTCCCAGAGTAGCTGTATGTACTATGCTCAGTAGTTTAAAGAGGCTGTATAAATTTAATTTAGTTTAAAATTCAGTTTCTGACTTTAAATAATCTTCAAATGTGGAATATAAAAGTTTTGGAGCATTTAAAACTTTTCCAAATTCTAAATGGACGTATACTACTGCAAAACTAAACTTAACAGTGTGGTGCTAGCACATGAAACTGAGAAAGTGGACTGTAAGCAAAAGAAGCTGACCAGGCTCTCCTCTGCTAATACAAATTAGGACTCAGGCTTTTAATTTTGAAGTAATATTATTGGTAGTGGAAGAGATGTTAGAAATGAGTTTCAACTTGACATCCTTGGAAGGTGGCCAATTTATATACTTCTGGGCTAGAGATCTGCAAACCTCTGTTCCCCAACCTTCCTAAAATGGCATCGCTCGTTTTATGCAGTCTCCTTGTTATAATCCTGCTTCTCTAGTCTGCCATAATAATGCTAATTAGTTCTGTATGTAAATAAACTGTTGTTGACAGGACACTTTCAGCAATTCACATGTGACTCATGGAGAGAGAGAGAGGTTTTAAAAATGATTTATCCATAAACAGAGATTCCATATGTCCTAATCTGGCATGGATTTCTCTCCTTCTCTTTATAGCAAGGAATGTGTGTTTGCCTGTATAGCAGAGCTGTAATGTGACAATTTGTCTCGGAGTGAAACTAGGATTTATGGTACTTACTGGAGACCACAGAGGTAAAATGAACAGCAGGCTGCATTTAATCATCTCAATTTTCAAATATTTCTTTTGGTTGGGTAAATGTGTCTTTGTTCCTTTTTGGAAACATGTTGAGCTGTAGGATTGGGTACTGTGAAGTTATCTGAAAATACTGCAGGCATACTTCTAGTGAAATGGATGGAGGGGGTTGTAGAGGAAGCATGAATAGGAGATGCTTCTGCAGGAAAGGGTATGGGCCCAAAACCTTCTAGCTGAGTGTACTTCTGGTGAGGTTGCCACTATTAACTTGGCCTTGAAGAAAATGTATTATCAGCTGTATGCATGTCTAATGCACATTTCTGGAAATCGGGGCATATCTCGCTGATCCAGATAAATGTCCTAGGAAATCCAGACAGAGGAGAAAGGAGAACTGTGAACAGTTAAATGCTGTTCGTGTCTCCTGTAGGCTTGATCCTGTGGCCTTCAGTGATGTGATGCTATACCAGCCTAGAGAGGAGTCGTGTTGATATGAGTGTACCTGTGAGAGGCAAATGTACCCTTTGCAGGGTTTGGAAACTTCCCTGGGAATGAAGCTAAGGTTGAATTGCCTTGTCTCCAGCCTTTTTAATTTTGCCTTTCTCTGGACTGCAGTAAGTATCCTCCTGGTGATGTCGTTTATTCTCTCTGTCTCTTCCTTTTGCCTCTTGGTTTCTCTAATTATTCCTGGTTTTAGGACAGGGCCACTTATATTGCATCTACTTACTACAATTAATTTCTGCAACTTGCCGTTATATATCCAAGCTAAGTTTCACATAACCACAAGATTTCAGGATGTGGAGCTTTGGGTAAAACAACCAGAAATCATTAAGGAGTTGATGCCTAGAAAATGGCAGCATGGATTACCTGAACACACCGAAAAGGCAGATTAAAAACCCACAAACCAGTGGGAGGTGGTGTTTGTGCCTTTATAATTTGAACAAGACAGTGCTGCACATGTGAACCATAAAATGGGATGAAACAAAGCACTGCTGGCAGTGGGTTGTGATGACAGAACAAGAGAAAAAAAAGCTGCATTTTGTGTATGTAGGGGCCAAACTGGCACCTGCGAATCAAAAGGCTGGGTGCTTATTCATGGCAAAGATGCCAGCTTTCCTGCCAGTGGAGTTGGAGCCTATTTTCTTCCTTCAGAAAAAGAAAGCTCTCTAGGGGTGACAGTGGTTTAATCGGGATGGCTTGTTACAGTCTTCGGGCTGTGAGTCCTGGTGTGGCTGCCAATGAAGTGGAGGGGATTTGTCTGCTGAGAATTGGGCCAGGCACTGGTGTGTTGGCAGAGCTGTTTGTGGGAAAGGCAAAGCCTGAATGGCTTTTTCATTCTCTCTTGAGTTTGCAATTACTTTCCCCCTTAAGGCTGTGTACTGAGAAGAAACAAAGGCACTAAGTTGGCTCAAAGGAGAGGGATACCTGGTCTGGATTTTCTTGTTTCCATCAAATTTGGGGTGGTTTTTTTTGGTTCATGGCCTGGCTCTGAAGTCCTGAGCCTGACAGTTGCCATGTGCTGATAATGCTGGACAGGGTTTATGAGTGAACCTTGCTGGAAGAGCTGCTTCCTTGTTGGTTCCAGCAGCTGCTCCTTCATTTGATGTATGAGACTAAGACCTCTCTTTAGCATCCATGCCAATATTCAAGGCCAGGATCTACTAATGTGAGCCAGCAATAATATTAATAACAATTTTAAAAAGGGATTTTCTAAAGTTATTGTTTCTCATGTCCTGAACCCAAAGATTGTAGTTCTCAGCTCTGAGACTTTTGACTTTCTCTGCTCTTGACTTCGAGTCACATATGAACATTTGCTATGAAAGAGGAAGGTGGGTAGAGTATTTAATCTCCCTTTTAAGAAACTGTGATGGGAATATGTTCCAAAATGTGGAACCTGAGTCTGATTATAGGAATAGGAAAAATGGCTACCTGAGGAGGACTTAATGAAATGGAGATGTCCTTTGATTAGTTTCTGGTGTTGGTAAACTTGTGGAAAATCTGCATTCAGGCCCAGGTATATAGGTTTTACAAATCCAGCCATGACTGCGTGCAATTCTGGATCTGAATACAGGATAGCTCATAGCAGAGTATCAAAGGCTAGCTGGAAACTGGAAATTGATTCAGCTCTGATAGTTTCCAGGCCCATTCCTATTGCTAAAATACATTACTGTCTTCAACCTTTGTTTCCCACACAGGCATTTCTGGTGTAAACACAAGGTGGTGATAAAAGTGACATAAAAGCTGATTTTTGAGAGACAGAGCAGAAATTTGGGTGTGGAGTAGGGGTTGCATTTGCCCAGCTCTATTAAAACTTTCCTTTTTATCCCTCTGTAAACATGTGGTGACTTATGGAAGGATCATTAGATTACAGTTTTCCTGCTTTTGTCACTAATTATGGTTTGAAAGATTGAAATGAAGAGTTGGGTTGCGTGGTTGCTGTGAGGTGAGTAATGTCTGTTTACTGAGCAGTGATCTGCTCCCTGCCAGCACTCCTTGGCTACCTGTACTTACTGGGTTTAGCCACAGAAAGGGCTTGGGGTTACGTTGCATTTGATCCACTTAAAAACAAAGGGAGATTCTTTCCTGCCTCTTTAAACAAATTCCTTAATGAGCAATATCCCCAAAACAGGCTGAGCAAAAAGGGAGCTAATTATTTTGGCCAAAGAGGGTAAACCCAACCCAGAAGCCAGTTATTCTCAGGGAGCGGGGATTGCTGGAGACTGCAATTCTGGGAGTGAAAGGTGAGCTTGGAGATATGTCATGGGGTTATCTGGTATAATTTTTCAGAGTTTTGAATATTTCTGAAAAGTCAAGTGCCCAAGAAGTCCAGTGCTCCCATGAAGTGACAGCTGCTCTATGCAGCTGTGCTTCAACCCTCATGCAGAAATGTCAAGGATTCCCTATGTACTGGAAGAGCTTCAATTGGGGGATGATTTTATTTTATATCCCAGAAATTCTAACCAAGTCAAAGCAAGACAAAATCATAGACAATCTTCTGCTTAATCTAAGGCTTATATTTTTAATTGCTTTGAGACAGAATGTGGCTGCATGTGGAGGTATAAGTATAGGACAGGGCCACAAAGGATTTACTTCCTATTCCCAACCCTCTGCTGAGGTTTTTCTGCTGTTATAAATAGGGAGAGAAAGGCTGGTGGTGTGGAAGTCATGTGATATTCCTCCTGGGAATCTTTTGTCCCAGAGCACAAAATGTGAAATTAAAATTTGCCCTGTGTGCAAATGTGTCCTCTACATGTGTATAAACTCTGAAGAGAAATGGCAGGATTGTGGCCAGAGCTGACTGATTAATCAGTTAAAGAATTTTTGCAGAAATGCTCTGGATTAATACTCCCAAAGTTTCTGGGTTGTATCTCAAAATGTAGATTACAGGGAAAATGTAAAAGTTTGATTTGCAGGTGCAGCTGGCAGCTTAGCTCTCAATTACCTGTATTTATTAACAGATGTTTGCTGCTGCTGCTTATCTTCCCATCCATTGGAGCAGGTTGCTAAAGGCTAATATTTGCAGTGATGGTTATAGATTCCCCTGGCAGAGTCAGAAGTGTGGGGGCATAAAAATGCAGACTGATTTATGTGAACTTGAGTTAATTATTAGAAGTCCCATTGAAAGGGATTCCATGTTCAGGCCTTGTGTTGCTGTTTCTTTATCTGACATGAAGTTGCTACTTCATGTGAAATTTTATTTTTCTGATGATAACACTCCATTTTAAAGCTGATAAGTCTTTTAACAGAGCATCTACCCAAGCCTGTAAAAACCACATCATAGCTGTAGTAGTTATCTTATAAAGAGCGTGTGAATTGTCAGAGGCCAAAGCTGCAGGGATGTCCTTTTCGAGATGCAGAAGAAATTCAACTTGTTGAAAAGCAGTGAGCACTAATATGAGAGAATCTGGGGGTAGCTGAGATGAGTGACTGTGTTTGAGGTGAAGTAGCTGTTTATTGAAATCCTATTGCCTCCAAGGCAGCACTGAGGCTCTATAGCATTTTAGGGTACTGATTTCCTGCTTAACTATAAAGAAGTGTTCAGAAGAATGTGGCAATTCAAGGACTGTTTTGGCTACTAGCCTTTTGCATTGGCATGCAATGCAGAGGTCAGCTATCACTGCATTACGACTTGGTCTGGGTCCCTTCTAAGAAATGCATCTTGCTCTGGTGTTTAAGGAGTTTATAATCCTTTCCAGTGTCAAGAGGAGGAAAATCAGGTCTAGAGCTACTGGGGGGTCTGGGCAGGTACAAATGAAAGTATATGGATAACAGCTTACATTGAACAGAAAGGTAAAAAAGACTCTCCCTTGTATGTTCTTTGAGAGCCAAAAAAATCACTGGTCCCAACAGCTCTGAACTCATCACGTAAGTGTATGGGCTCTTGCCTGTCCTTTGGTACTGTGATACTTCAACACTGCAGTTTTGTCTTTGATATTCAGGTACTGTTTTCCTAGAGGGAACCTTGTAACTACCCCCAGGACTCCACTCTTGGTGTGTCCAGACTTACAAGTGATGGCTGCCAAGCAGCTGCTGCTTTTGACTTGTATCCTTAAAACATCCTCCCTCATCCAAGGGGAACAGGGAATGGGGTGGAAAGTTGTGTGTCTAGGTTGCAATTTAGATGGAAGGGTCATTGAGTGTTTAACAGAAACAGCTTTGCCTTATGAGAAGGACATCCAGGGAAGAGGTTTTATGGATGCTCTGAATATCAGCAATTCAAGGAGGATAAACAGTAAATGAGGTTTCCAGGATTTATATGTAAGAGCTTGTGAGTATACTTGCAGTTAGGCTACTCTTGCTTAGTGAAGTATCAGGGCCACCTTAGAAAGTCCCCATGAAACAGGCACCATGCGAGTGGCTTTGCAATACTCACAGAAAGGGAGCTGGGGAAAAAGGGATGCCAAATTGGTCTGCAAAAAAGGAATTGCATCAAAACAGGTGTGGATAAGTGAAGTAATCCAGAAAGTATCTCTTTGGGTTTATTTAGCAGCTTCTGAAGAGCTTGTCTCAGACAAGAAGAGCTTGAGTCACAGACTTCAAAGTGGATCAGAAAGTGAGCCTGGCATGATCTAAACGTACAGGTATAACTTGAGACCCATGTTTATTCCAGGCTCTGCTACTGGCCTGGAAGGAAGAAGGTATTTGGAGAAGATATTTCATCTCTCTTTGATTTTTCTGTAAAATCAAAGCAGTGATACCAGCTACCAAAAAAACATGTGGAGATAAGCTGATGGAAAGTTATTAGTTATACTAGTAAAATCACTTCCATGATTGTCTGTGGCAAATTTCTGAAAATAAAATCTTGAAATAACTTTTTCAGTGAGTAAAATTCCCTTGTTTATGCCTCTTTCCGTCTCATGTCCAGAATATAAGAGGGATCTCATTTTCTGTTGCTTCCACTTAATTGGATTAGTCATCTACCTCCAAAGGTATGTGCCTCAGGTCCAGTTCTTGCTGACAACCAAACCAATGGGCCATTACATGAGGTAGATGGAATCCAACATCAAAGGAGAGAGCAATTTGGGTTGGAGAGATGCCAGAAGCTTTTGCGCTTATCCAAATACCTGCATGCACTGAGATTTTTCTCATTGCTGCTAGTGTTCCCTCATTTCATGTTGGAAACATTAAAAACCTTTGCTCATGGGTCAGGTTGTGCTGCCATTAACTCCAGTGCCCAAATGAAAATGGTGGAGTGGGGCTGCTTATGATGCTGCAGATCACTTCTTACTTTCAAATGCTGGTGCATCTGGGGAATGGAAGTGAATGCTGCATAAAGCTCTCTGCACGTGGGATTTTTAGCAGTGCCTCAATATGATCAACTCTTCATCTCTTCCTGACACATAATCAACAAACAAAATTAAGAGTTATCATTGCTATAATGAGGCAGGAAGAGGTTGCAAGGAGATGAGCGCAGGGTTCCTGCT
>NW_010199627.1:164960-168557 GCF_000695765.1 Mesitornis unicolor
TAATGAAGCTGTAGCTGCAAAGTATCTTCCAAAACATCTGTGAAGGTCCCTGGAGAGCCTGTCAGAGATGTGATGTTGCAGTGGTTTGTGCTGCCCTGGTGTAGACCTCTGTGCTCTTGGCTATGGTAACACACAGCCAGTATCCCTGTGGAAATGACATTCACTGTAGAGTTAGGACCACCTGCAATATGAGAGCAGTTCCTAAATGGACACTGCGAAAGCTGCAACTGAGTCCAAAGTCCACTGAAGGGCATATTCTCTCCCACATGTGTGAGAAATTAATCCTCAAGTCCTCTATGGAGCTGAGTGCAGCTGTTTTGCAAATTATGACCTCTTTGGTTTGTACATCAAGCCAGATAGCTCAAGATCTGTGTTTACTGTGTTATTTCTAGTGTCCTCCTGGGAAAAACAATCTTTGTGTTCCTTTTCTGGTCAGCTGAGGCATTTGGAAGCAGAGGCAAAAAAAAGGTAACTGGGCTTTGCTCCTTCTGAAGGATACGGCAAGGTCAAGCAAATGCACAGCTAATGTAATCTGCAAAGATCTGCTCTGGTCAGGCTGTCAGCCAGCCTGCCGGGCACTGCACATCTCCTCTGTGCCTTGGTTTTCATGCTCGAAAGGTGGCATGATGCTGCTGGTCTTTGAATTACTTTGTAGGATGCTGATAAGGTGTCTGGAAGAGGAGGGTACTGTTTGAGCATTTCTTAGGTGGTGGGACCCATTTGCTGTGGTTTCTCTCTCCTTATCACTAGCGTACAGAATTGAAAACTTTGTTATCATAAAATGACTTTGGTTGGGAAAGGCCTTTAAGATTGAGTCCAACCATCAAACCAGCCCTAAGTCCACCACGAGACCATGTCCCTAAGCACTACTTCAAACACTTTTGCAACAGTGGGCTATCATATGAAAAGCTATGAAATAAGAGTTTGCAAAAAAGTTTAGGGCCACCTTTATAAATACAGCCTTTCATAGAGCATCTGCTAAAGCTGTGGGAGACCTGTGCTGGCTTGTTGGGAATAAGGGTGTTAGGGCTGGAGCACCCTTTATGGTCCACAATATATTTACAGCGACTTCCCTATCATATCAAGTGCTCGGTTTTCTTTTCTCAAACCCTGGCTGCCTCCAGTCCTCCTGCTTTTGCTGTGCTGAGACTCGGCGTTTTCACAAGCCATGGGGCAACTTGCCCATACAGATCAGGCAGGTACAAAGACCGCTCTTGAAAGTCTTGTCCTGGGGGTCTGCATCTGTAAAACCTGGCTCTGTACAACTAGCATTTGGGTATGGTTGTTCCCAGCATAGGATAACGTATGAAGTCAGGAATTCCAGTGTTAGTACTGGGCGTGGATTTGCCACTCTGACTTTTTTTTCCAAGGAGAAGATATTCTTGCTTTATTTCCACAGGCAAACCTTTCCAAAGTTGTGAACACAAGAGCTTGCCAAATATTAGCTTTCAAGGTTTTAAGTCACACAGTGTTTACTCAAGTTACCTCTTCTTGAAGTCTATATAAAGAGTCATGTTTGCTCAGGCATACTCCTAAAAGCCCCAAGACATGGTTCTGGAAGGAGGTATGCAGCAGCAAATGTAAATATTGCTGTCCTTAAAACTGGAAGCTCCCCCTGAGTAATCTACAGAAGGAAGTAGTAACATGAGGAAAGGGCTTTATAAGGTTTGGAGGTGACTTTATCAGATGTGGAGGTGAAGACTACAGAGAACAGTACCCAGAATTGAGAACATTCAGAAATTCACTGATACTGTAAATACAACTTCTCCTGGCTTAGCCCTGCGATTGCAGCTGCTCCCTCCTGTTCCCCAGCGTTGCCCTTTGCTGTCACTAAGGCAGCATTTTCCCATACCCCAGCCTCTGAAGCAGTTGCTGGGAACAGATTTTAGGGACTTTGCTGGCCAAACTATGCTGGCCTCTTGCTGTGGGACAGCAGCTGGAAACAAAATATTCCTTATACTTTGCAAAGTGATTCCCTCCCACCTTTTGCCAGTAATTGGTGTCATTTTTCTGCAAAGGTTATGGAAATGTGAGCTGAATTTTAGGTGCTCTGTGATATGATAAATGAGAGAGGAATTTTCATGAACGAGTGCCTAAATACAGTGCAAATAAAGAAAAGTAATCGGATTAAAATTCAACCACAATATTTACAAGCCTCTCCACCTGCCCATATATGCAGGTATGCTGAGACCAAATTCACATCATGAGTTTCCTGCAGCTGAGACAGAGTGAGCAGAGTGCTGGACTGACTGAGGAGAATAATATTTGCCCTTGCCATGTCACTTTTTCTGTATATCAACAGGCAGTCCATCATATTTCCACTTTCTTCCCTCTCCGCAGATAGCCATTATCAGCTTTCCCACAGCAGGGGCAGGATGTAAATAAATGGAGCTAAAGCATTTTTATGCTGCAGCAGAAAACCCTGTGTGCAAGTTAATGCAGAATAATTATACTTATCAGTGAATTGCATCTAAAGCTGCGGTGTCTGAGAGTCAAGGATTGCTGCAGAGCAGGAGGCCGCAGGACCAGCTGTGATCCTGCACTCTGCACATGGATTTATGGTTTCCCGATGCCATCTGCTGGCGTGGGTCTTGCTTGTGCACTGAGCAGTGAAGCCCTCCAGCTCCTCTCTCCCATAAGCAGATGCTGCAGCTTCCCAGGTCTTTGCAGGTGGTGTAACCCCAAACAACTCTCTCTTGATGATTTCTTAAGCTTTGCAAAGCAAAAGCTCCCAGCAGCCAAGCACCTGTAAAACCACTCTGCTCATGGTCCCTCCTGGAGTTGTTCTTCAGCTGGGTGCCCTGTAAGGCTTTCCACAACTCCCTTTTTGCCTGCTGTAATGCTGTGTGCTCCATGGGAGCAGCCACTCATCCAAGGGCATCTGCAGCTGGATAGAGGGTGGATTTAGATTAGATATTAGGAAGAAATTCGTTACTGTGAGGGTGGTGAGACACTGGCCCCGGTTGACCAGGGAAGTTGTGGATGCCCTCTCCCTGGCAGTGTTCAAGGCCAGGTTGGATGGGGCTTTGAGCAGCCTGGGCTGGTGGAGGTGTCCCTGCCCATGGTATTGGGTTTGGAACTGGATGATCTTAAAGGTCCCTTCTAAACCAAACCATTCTATAACCCCCCCCGCCCCCCTTTTTTTTTTTTTTTTTTTTAATAGCCCACCAGGCTAAACCTCCAAATCCATGTGGTTTTGAGGGAGAGAATTTGTCTTTGGTGTGGTAGTGGTACCAGCAATACTGCATGAGGGCAAGGTTGAAAAGATACTGCTAGAAAGCTTTTGGAGCAATGGAAGTTTGTTCCTTGTATAAATCCTTGAAAAACAAACAAACAAACCAAACCACAAACAAACCCCAAATTAATGTTCAGATTACAGAGGATATAAGGGACCTTGTCCTTTTTCTATCTTGCAGTGTTGCAAAAGGGCCCCGTGGCAAGCAAAGTTACACTGTGATGACAGTATTAGTTGTTGATATTCCTTGGCTTTTTGGAATAACTCTTGATATCCTGGCAGAGCCATCTTTATACCTTAAGCTGACACCTCTGTCTGCAGCACGGTATCTGCTTGGGAGGATGTTTGCTGCAGGGGAACCG
>NW_010199627.1:168570-189282 GCF_000695765.1 Mesitornis unicolor
CTTATTCCACGCAAGCACAACTCAGCTGCTTGGAAGTGCTCCTTGGCAGAAGCTGAAGACCTGGCTGTGCCCATTTGCACTGCATAAGCCTGAATACAGGACCTGTGTCAAAATGAAAGCCCATTAGCAAAAGTAATGAATGTCACTTTTAAATCTTTGAGTTTTTAGAGGTAATAATTCATTTTATGTAAACACCACAAAAAAGAACTGCTTCAAGTACCTTGCTTTTTCTTCAAACCAAGTTTGCCCTGAGCTTCCCTTATTTCTGCCTGCAGGGGACTCTCACTACTTAACCACAAATAAAGTGGAGTTCCTGACACTTAAATTCTAGTATGTCAGGAGTGGGTAGCGACAAGACCTAGCTGGGATCTGCGTTAGCATGTTTGCAGATACGGATCAGGGGTTTGAAATCCAGATGTCATGAGATGAATGAAGAGGAGAAATTGCTAATCAAATTCTTGAGGACTGCAATGCCATAAACCAGGGTAACTTGACAGAAAATGTAATCAAGCCTCCCAGTCTGTTTTCCAGTTACATTTAGGCTCCTATTTTTCAGTTCTTATGCCTCTCTTTTCACAGGGACTTTAAAGGGGAGGAGGATGTCTGAGGATCAATGAGGTAATTTAATTTTACCAGGCAACTCTAGTAATCCTGCTGGAAAGACCTTCCAGAGGCTTCTTCCTCTCAACAAGGGGAAATACTGTAAAGAAATTCTCTATCTTCAGACCCTTGCCAGTGTAGATAATGCCAAAGCAGAAGCATAATATTAGAGTAGAAACAGATTTCCCCACACTCCCTTGTTGGTGAATAAATGGTTAAACTTGAGAGGCATTTTCTCTATCTTGCACGTAAATAAACCAGTTTTTCTGAGTTCTGACACCTGGTTTTGTGCTGGAGGATGTTGGTACTTGTGTTCACCATCACGTTTATGAAAATGCTATAATTAAATGGAGAATAGTTATCAGCCAGAAGTGTTCATAGACCATAAATTATAACCCAATACATGTACCTTTTTATTGAGATGATCAGACACAAAAATATTGCCTTCCCACTACTGGGTGGGGGTGTCCCCCTGCTTACAAACTCTTACTGGGTACAGGAATCTCAGATATCCCTGTAGGATGAAAAGAGCTGAGCAAGTTCATAGTGGAGGAGAAGGTGCTGGCTTTCTATAAAGTAACCTAAAGTGTATTTCTCTGAATAATGCAGTATAAAAACACAGCAGTAGCTGACATACTGCCTGCATTTTGAATTTGAGCCAGTATTTAACCCCGAAAAAGGTAATGATCAAGTATTTGGGGTTTTGTAGTATTTCAGGCACATCACTTTCAAGGTTTAAACACTGACCAGATGGGAGATGATGCACAGAATTTTTGCTTTAAGACTTAAAAGCTCTCTGCAAATTAAACTTTTCATTCTTCTTCCTTTCCTCCTAAAATTTGCTTGCAGCTTGCGTGCAAAACATTGTTTTGACAGGACAGCCTGCCTGTAACAGTAACCTTTATCTTTCAGGGAAAATGATAAACTGCCAGCAAGTTGTGTGCATTAATGGAACAGCATTGCTTTAAGACAGAACTTTTTTTGTTTCGTTTCAGGGGCAATTTCCAGCTTACCTACAAGGATGTATATGTATGCATTAATCATGAGTCTTGTATTCAGTGATATAGGGATGTTGTCAATTCTTCTAGGCCATACAGTAAAGAAAACTGGAGTGAATATTAAAGTGATCAGACCTTGCAATAGGTATCATCCTCAGAAGCTGTTTAACAGGCAGGATTAAATGAGGGAGCGTCATATCCATATGAAAGGATTTCAAGCCTCAGCTTGTTTCTTAAACAGGAGTTAACATTACAGAAGTAAGGATAAGGAAATGATGTCTCTAACATGAGGCCATGTGCTCAGATATTTGGTTTCCAAAGAAGTTTGTTCCACCAGAGCAGCTAACCATGGATGGCAGTGACTGGTGGGGCTGGTAGATGTGCTCCTGTGCCTTGTTCTAGGTTGGCCTGTGATTTAAATTCAGACATTTAATTTCATTCCATTCACACATTCATTTCAGACTGCTTTAAATCATGAGAAGGAAGAGGGGGGCAAATTCTGTTCACCCAAAACTGGGGGATTTGAAATGCCATCTTGTACCCACTTCTCTTACGCAGCAGCTAATGAGCTGTGGGGGAGCTTGACAAATCTTGGAGGATGCTCTGGTTGCTTACAGCTGTATAAAACACACAGGTTTGCTTTGCTACTAAAATAGAAGCAGAAGTTCAGAAGTCAAATGGAATCAGCTGCCCTTGGAGACTCTCACGTTGTCTGTTCTTATGGCCTGCAATTTTCTAAATTTCTGTTCACCTCATGCATGCCCTCGGGAGCAAGGAATTGGCTGGCTTTGAGATGCTGCCCTTTGGTTCATGCTGTTCCTCTGTAGCCAGCAGTGATCGGTGAGGTGGTGAGTGACTGCTCAGGTTTGGTTACACTGTGCCTTCCAGTTTGCAGTGGGATGAGCCTCAATGCCAGAGCCAAAATGGGATGTGGAAGAAGCTTTTCCATGCATTGACTCTAATATTCACTGGAAAGAGACAATAGGATTTTGGCATTTCATATTTTCATTTTGCTTCTTTACACTGTTTTGCACTCAGTGAACTCATTTGGTGTTGGGGCTTGCTCAAAATGTTCATGGTTTCTCCCAGAGATGCCTATATTTGGTGGTGAGAGAGAGTTTACCTGCATTTAAATGCAACAGCTCAGGTTTATTATAATGGTTACAAAATGAGAAGTGCTACAGGAGCACAGTGAGGGTGCTTACTCAACCATACTGTAGTAGGCAGACATGATATTTGGTATGCTCAGTGGTTCCCTCAAGCACGACTGACACCTGTGGAGCTGCAGAAAACCATTCCTTGGGGAGTTGAGAGCGCCCATCTGTGTCAGACTTCACTTTATTCTCACTAGGAGGCTTATGCTCAGGCCCTGATTTCTCAGCTTTCCCCCCAGAAAAACGTATATTTCTTTGATAATTTCTCATTTTGCCTGCAAATAAGCTACATAAATCCCCTCTGTTAGAAAATACAGGGGCTGAAGTCTTTGACCATAGCTGTGGAGTTGTGTGACAAGTTTATAGCATCTTACTTAATATCTTTGCTCTCAGTGGCCACGCAGTGGCAGCAAAAACCAAACAGGTTTCCCATCCTAAGTCAGTGTGGTAGGAGGAGGAATGAGCCCATGGCTGTTCACGATCCAGTTCCTGCCGATAAGGTATGGAAAGGTGTATTTATGTATTAATGCTTGATTGAGATGAATCCTGCTGCAAGGAAAGCCCGATGGGCTGCATTTCCAGCAATATTTGTGTCCTCTTGTGCTCTGCTCCTGGAAGAATCGGACCAGCTGGGAGTGACACCAACTTTCCTAGACATTTTTAGTTAAGTTTTGGTTGAGTTGCAATGGTTTTCAAGGAAGTGAATAAACATGTTTTCAGTAACTCTGAGGATCAATTAAAGGCATAGTGGAAACCAGTCTGGTTTGGGAGCATAAATGTTTTCATTCACTCTGGTTGTATTGCCATTTACAGCTTCAGGGTCCTGTTAGGCTGTGTACTCTACAAAAACAGTATGAAACCATCTCCTAGCTAATCCTTGATGTCTAAATAAAAATCAATAAGGAAAGGATGCTTTCAGTACAGAGAAGATACCGAAACATGGACAAAAAGGATCACTTGCTTTTTGTGGCTAAGGATTTCTTTGGAAACAACTAAGGAGCTGGATCTCATGCTAAATAGCCTAATTCCCTTGGGATGAAGTTTCTAATCACTTTACTGCTTCTTGCCCAAAACCACCTTGGAAATACCCCAGGTGGGGAGTGGAGAGCAAATTTTTGTCACAGTCCTCTGGCACCACATCAGCTCTGGTCCCAAGACCCACTCGCTGCCCCATGGCCTGAGCCATGACCAATAAATGAAGACAAGGCTGAAAGGCAAATAATAATTTATTATAAAATAAAAGTAGTGCAACCCAAAATGGTTTGTTACCTTCTGGTCCAGAAATCTTCACAGTTTCTTTCCTTGTCTAGAAGGATGGGAATTTCTTTGCAACCAGAAAAAGATGTTGGCTGTGCCTGTAGGGTGCCCAGCTAAATGGAAGGGAAAAGTCTGTTCATTATATGCAGCCCTAATTAGTTTAGGACACCAGTTAAAGGCCGAGCTGCTTGCTAAGCAATCCCCAAGTGAGATATGAGGCTCTGGGAGCAGCGAGGAGCAGCATGGGCAGAGCACTTGCATGAAGGAATGTGGTCATACAGGAAAGCAGGGCAAAACACCACAGGGTGTGTGAACTCTGAAGCAACTTTTTTGGCCTTCCTCATAAGTGGATTAAAGGAGACAATCTGAATATCTTCCTTAATTATCACCATTTCCTTTATATAGAGTAATTTACTGGTTGAAATAGGAAATAATATAGTACAATGCCTTTAAATGACTCAGCAAGTGGAGTAAGACTGATTCAGCCCACTGCTTTATGCCTGTCCTGTAGGAAGGGGTATCTGAAGGTACAGTCATACAGATGTGCTGTACCCCTGTGGCACAGGCTGTACGTTTTGGCTGTAGCTCTTGTGTATCACCACAGGCCTGTTCAATACTTTTGTTCTCTTGTCTCTTCAAGTGCATCAGAAATGATGTATTATGGTTGAGATGTATTCATCTTGCAGCTAACAACAGTTGGATGGAATAAAGAGCCTGTTGCCAAATTTAAACTTTTCTTTTTCTCACTAATCATTTATTATAAAAGAAAAATAGTATGACCCAAAATGGATTTTTACCTCCCTGTCCATAAATCTTCATGGTTTCTCTCCTTGTCTAGAAGGTCAGGAATTTCTTTGCAAGGTACTATAGATCAAGATTAATGCTTATCTGTGTCCAAGGCTGAACACAAGACCTGAACACCGGCAAAACCTCTGCAGACTCCTTACGACTTATTGCTTTATTTTACAAATTACATATTCTAGCAAGAAATTTGTCATTAATTCACTGCAAGTAGCTCTTGGAGGGCTAGTCTGATTGTGAAGATAATCCTGGAAGGTTAGGTGTTTTAATGAATCCCTCATACAAGACTTAAAGTTTAGATTTTCAGACTGCTGTGTGCAGATGTGCTCACCTGACTTGTATGTGGTGTGCTGGCCTGCTAATCCAAGGATACCCAGAGAGCTGGCAGGAGGACATGGGCACTGGGGCATGGAGAAGTGCTTGGGAATGTCTTCTGAAAGGCTTGTGTTCAAGCAGGGTCATCATTAATGTGAACAGGAGGAAGGAGTACGTGGATGGGCATGCTGGTGAGATGCATGGCTGGTGCAGCACAGTGTCCTGTCTCAGTGCATTCACTCTGTGCTGCAGAGAGAAGCCAAAGTCTTTGCTAAGGATCAGTAAAAAAACCCTGTCAGAAGAAGCCTATTTTGATGCATGCAGGATGTATCGCTTAGTTTCTGAAAAATTGCTGGGTACTCAGTCACCACCTCATGGTTATCTGTGCTTCTGTGCTCCTCTTGCCTTTCTCACTGTTTTTCTGATTGCTGTTCACAGCCTGCGCTGAGCTGTGGTACCTGACGAATTGGCCATCAGTGGGCACTCAACTTGTATGGTGAAGGCAAGTCAAACTTTCAGATAATGAGCAGTGCTGGTTCCGCACACCCCTTTCCCCCAGCTGCACCACCACCTTCTCCCCAGCATCTTCTGCTCTTGCTGATTTTTAATTTTTTTTTAATTTGGACATCAGTTTAAGATTTAACAATCTTTGCAGTAATGGAGGTGGTGGTACCTTTCTTTTGAGTCAATGTGTGTTTTCAGACATTTTTGTTCTCTTTTATCCAGCTGCTTGCATGTGGTGCCTTCTTCCTGGAGAAAGGAATTAGAGATAAACCTTGCAACTTCATTCCTAAGCAAGCCTGATCCATCCTCTGAGCAGCCTCTTGGGTAGGTACAAACACTTGTACAGTAGACAGCACAAATACTCTGAACCTTACCTGATACATTTTCATGAGTCTCACTGGTTTGGGTTGTTGATTTTTTGACTCTTTTATGTGTAGTCTCAACTTTCATGATAGATCTTTTATTTCCCTCCCCCATTGGCAGTCAGACTTTCAGCCCCCTCAGTGCAATGCCAAGTTTTGGAGCATGCAGGGTTCAGGCGAGCTGTCGAGGCACCTCCCTTTCTCCAGGGTCCAGTTCAGTAAGTCTGCGGTTGGGCTTTTTCCCTGAATGAGCCCAGATCCTGTTATTTGGTTTCATTCCTGCGTGCACATGTTCTCTGAACTTCTGCTGGCTGTTTGTATAACCAGGAGCGTATTTCCTGGCTGGCGTGTGGCCCTGGGAGCAGTTTATTAACTTGGAAGTGGGGGAGTTGGTATTCAGAGCTGTAGCCTCATGCTTCACATGCTCTGTGGAGTCTCCCAGGGGTTTAACTCTTTGTCTCGCCTAAAGTTAGTTTGTGACTAGATTTAGTTTCTGTCCTGTCCCCCACTCCAAATATCTGTGTACTGGGAGCTTATGCAAATGTAAGATTCCTAGATTTGATCCTGGTGGTGTGAGAGAAAGTGACTGGTACCACATTGCCTGGTTCAGTTCCTCTCAAAAGTGGCTAATCTTTATTGACCCTCTCACCATGCAACTGTAAACTAAGGATGTCCTGAAAGCCAGGTTTCCAGGATGTGGAATCACTTATGGAGTCTGAACACTAATGATGCCTTAGCTGCACTTTGAGCTCAAACTTTCAATATTTCTGCATTTCCATTTGTTAGCCCTGTTTACCTCCTTATCTCACTTTCAGATTCAGTGTGGATTTCTTGCAGACTACAATTCTCCCTCTCATCTATCCGTTGAGTCTCAACTGATCATCTTTAGTGTCTCTGGCAAGACAGAAGACAGTATTTCTTTGCTTTTCCCTCCTGTGTTTGCTATTTCTGTTGCTGACTCTTAATGACCATTCAATACCACAGCTGCACAATTGCATTTTTCTCATCCACTGTACTTCTTGTCACTTTATTGTCAGACCTGCTTTCTCTGATTTTTGGACCTTCCAGCTCATCTGAGGGTAAAAACTGCAGCTGAACTCCAAGGCAGGAGTGTTTGCTTGATGCCAAGACCAGGACAGCTGAAGCCCCATTTGTTTGATGCACACCACAGAAATGGCCTTCTTCCAATATGAACAGCAAACACCAGACACAAATCTGCCAAAAATAGAGGTACCCAGAAACCAGCATGTGATAAGGGCTTTAGAGCCTCATGCCAGCTGATGCTCCAGATGTGCTTGTTTAACTTCCTTGTGCAAGAGTGGTGCTGCTTTCCTGAGTGTTATGGCCTTGAAGCTTAGTGGTAAAGGAAGTGAAAGAAATCAGGCGATGCCAATTAGTACAGGCTAACAAACTTTTCTGATCTTATTTAATCAGGTATAAAGCAATTCTTACTCAAGTCAAACAACGGAATAATTTGAGCTTTCTTTTCAATAACAGCAGTGGTTTTTGGGTTTTTTTTGAGATTTCAGATGCTCTGATAACTTAAAATGGAAAGCCAGATAACAGTGGAAATGTATTTGACACATCCACTTGCCTCTTACATATGCAACATAATCCATGGTCTTCTATAAACCAGAAGAAATTAATATGCTATAACAAGACTATGCTGTGGTGTTTTCCTGTCAGTGAGAAGCAAAGGAAGAGAGAGAAGATTCTTCTCAGCAAGAGAAGGAGAGATGTCCATCAACTGTCTTGTATTGCCAGCATGGGAGAGAAATACTTTATGCTATTTTTTATAAGTTTACTAAACCATACGGGAACATCAGATTCTGAGTAAAGAATAGCGTGGGGGAAAAGAATGACTCAAAAGGTGATGTGTCTTACTGAAAGCATAGTTAAACTGTGTGCATCACTGTTCCTGAAACTGTTTTCCCCACTCTTAAGGTTTATCCTTGAAGTCCCTGATGTATTCCGGCTAATGGAGGAAATGAATGTTGCAATCTGTACAGGATGTCTGTAATGCTTCTAGTAGTAGAAAAATAACTTTCCTAGTTTCAATTAAATTGCGTCCTCATAAAGATAATTTTCAGTTTTTGTAATGAAACTTAGCAAATTCCTAAATATGTTGTCCGTTTAACTACCTGTGTTATAAACAAGATTCGCAGTGTTCATCACTGCTATATCAGCTGTTAGAATTGATAGACTTGTAAAGAAGTGGCATTTTCATTCACATTTGGTGTCATATTTGTGAAAATCAGTGTAGTGAGCTTCATTTTTAGATTAGACTTCATTGTGCATGTTTTTTCCCAGTTGTTGAGGTTCCTGGTTCTAAAGGAAGGTTATTTCCTTCTTGAAATGTGATACTTTGATTCTTTAAAAAAAAGTAATAAATGTAGTCCTAGATTGCATTTTTCTGTAAAAACTGTAGTACTAGATTTGACAGCCATACAAATTTTCACTTTTTCTTCTAAAAGTACAAAAGGTTGGTGGTGAGGAAACATTTGCTCTTTGGATAGGCCACAATTTAGAGTTAGTCTGCAAGAATGTTTATGCTGTATCAGACTTTCTCAGCGTTCCCACTCCTTCACACTAAGACTTAAAGCTATGTAAAATACAGCTGTTGAAATATTCATGAAGGCAAATGAGCAGTAGTCCACACTTGTGTGCTTTCGTTTCCCATGTGCTGTGAACCAACAAGCGGAAATACTTCAAACTTGTACTTTTTTTCAGACAGGCAAATGGAATCCAAGTATTAATATATAATCTTCAGAAAGGAAACTCACTTCGGGTGGGAAGTGACTTGCTCTGACCACATCTGACGTAGTTGCTCTGCTCTGTCTTTGGGAGCCAGGGTAAAAGCAGTAATTGTACTGAGAAGGTGTCATTTGAAGAAACCATAATGACTCTATGGGACTTAAAGTGTGATCAGTGCAGTCCTCTGCAAACCAAGCTGCTGCTCCCCAGGTAATCCGTGTCACATCTCACTGCTGGAGGTGGTTACCTCCTTGGAGGCCCTCCAGAGTGGTCTGCTCCCCAGGCGGCCTGAGCTGGGCGAGCACCAGGTTGCAGCAGCATCTGAAGGGGGTTTGGGAGGTGGCAGAGTCCCCTCCTGCTGACACCAGTGTTTAAAGGGCTTTTGAACCTCAGCATCTCTTTCATAGCTACATGGGAGATGGGTTCAGGCAAACCTGACTCTCAGGTTGCATCAGCCAAAATAGCCACACAGACTTATGCAACCAGTTCAGGTCTTTCCCAAGTGAAACAAAACCAGGTAAAGTGAGACATCCTTGCTGGCCGGATTTCCAGAGCTGAATAAAGAGCAGAACTCAAAGGCCAGGCTATTTGGGAAAAGTTTTGTGTCAATGCTGGGAGAAGCAAAGGCTTTAAAATGGTTTGGGGTTTTCTTTTCCCCAGAATATAATTGTTTAGCAAAATTACTACCAAATGCAGTGAACTGGGGAGGAAGATACGTTTGGTGCTTAAGTATAGGATTAGAGGGTAACCTGAAGGCATTTTTTAATTAAGTTAAGCTGTATCAGTATGAAAAGAAACTGTAACGTATTGCAGTAACTTGCCTTGTGCTGAAACAAACCAGCAAGCAGCAGAGCTGTCAGTGCGTGTCCCTGTGCCCTGGACCAGGGCATCGCGTGGTAGGAGCTGAGTCCTCTCACCATTTCCAGGTGGAGAAGGTAAGTGTTAGGATGCTGAATCCTCTCCTCATTTCAGTTCTGCTGCTTAGAATATCGCTGTTTTTCCTGTTAGGGTTTTATCTGAGTCTTGGGTTTTTTCCTCTCCATCCAGTTCTGGAACAACCTGGAGCATTGGTCACAGGCAGAGAAACAGCGTAAGGTGAGCCAGGTTGGGCATGGAAAATAATTCAGCTACTGACTGGAGAATATTTATTGTTTTGGGAAGGTTGCTACGTTTAGTGCCAATATTGGCATGGACCTTTAGAGTCTTTTATTTAATGTGGCACAAGGGTCTTCTTTTGGGACTATCTGCTATTTTTACAGAGCTACCATCTTCCTGTGAAAGGAATCAAGAAGAGGAGAAAATATTCTTGTCGCTTTTATATGATACTTTTCTGAGGATTCCAGTTTTAGTAACTTGTGGTCTCCTATGAAATACATCTGGATTGGTCCTAAAGTACCATGAGGCTGTTCTGTGGCATCTGGAATAGCAAGTAAGTGTTGTGGACATCCCTCTGGTTTCATCAACTGCAGTAGGGTTGTCTGTGACTGCAAAGCTTGGTCATGATGATCTACCTTCCTTCATAAACTAAACGTTAAGATGTTTACTGGTTGGCGGCAGAATAACTTGTACAATTTTGGAGAACAAATACCGGTTTTCTTAACCCAATGCATATCCTCTTTCTCCCTACAGTCTCCCAACTAACTTTCCAGGTTACTCATGTTTTCAAGGTCAGAGTCTGGAAGGATTCCTAGTTTGCTCCAATTAAACACCATTGTAATTATAATTTCACACTTGGCCTTCAGCAGAACTGAATGCCTCATCTCTTGGAAAGGAATATGCATAAGAAAACAAATAAAAGCACTTACCAGCTGGTGCCTGGTGATTTATACTGTTTGAAGTTCAAGGATATTAAAAATAGTACTTGATTGGCATTTATGTGGATGTTTGGCACCATTTGACCCTTTCTAGCACTATATTCAGATGTATATATGCTAGTGTAGATTCTGTCTTGCCATGTGGAAAAGACGTTAAGCTGTCACGAAGTTTCCTTGTTTCTCCTTGATCTCTTCTATTCTTGCCAACAAATGGTCCAGGTTGGTTCTGGATCCCACAGAATTGCACTCTTTAGTTCCCCTCACATAAAACATAGGTGGAGGCAATCTGTAGCAGCTGGCTGCTAGAAATGTCCTGACTGCAGTGTGATTCCAGCAAGGAGGAGATGTGATGTGCTCTGCCTGCCTGCTGTCAGCTCCGAACCTCTTGTGTAACTGCTGGACAACTCGCCCTTTCTGTTTATCCTCTCTGTCCTTCTCCCATCACCCAGCAAGTGGCTTTAAAAATTGTCCGTGAGGGTTAAAAGGAAAGTAAGAACGCTTTGGTCTTATCCTCTTGGTGTAAGAGGTGTCATGTCACAACTTCCTTCGTGAGCTGCTAGGTCACAGCTTGCAACATGGAAATGCTGGCTGTGTTGAAAGAAAAAATTAAAAGTTAACATGAGGAAATACTTTTCCCCAGAACTGTGGGAGGTGTGGGGCTCTGGTTTCTGCTGAACTGGACAAACAATGGAATTGCCTTCAGTTGTGTCCAGGATTTAATAAAAATAAGACACTTTGATGCTAAGGCTTCACTGTGATAGAGTTTGCATTGCAGGGAGTTAATATGCTTCATAAAGCAGAATACAACCGCACACTTGAATGACAGCATCAGAACTTCTGTAGTTTGTCCTTTAAGTGGTCATGGAGCAAGATGAGAGTTTGTACTTGCATAAGCAGCAGGACAGCTTTTGTGAGAGGATTACTGGTGATTTTCTCCTAACAAATTTGGAAAACATTTAGGTAGCTACGAATGTTCAGAAGAGTTAAGGAGCAAGTATTTTCTACAGTGGTAAAATATGGTATTTTGAAGAACCAAATCTCTAATTTGGCTGTCTAATCTTTCTCAGATACTGAATTATTTGCATAAATCTGAAATTCATAAAGAAAATGAACAACAAGATGCTTAAATGATACATAACACGGGAACATCTTGCCATGTGATTTATAGAAATGCCGTGAAAGTGCATGTATTATGCTAAGCATGAGAAAGCCCTTTAAAACACCCACACTCAACAGGTTGTTTTTATCCTCCTGTTTTCTTTTGCTGCATCTTAACTCTAGATAGTGAGGATGGTAAATGTACAGACATAAGAATATATTTTGGTCATTCTGTACTCTGTACTGTAACCTTTTATTCATATCCCTATGCAAAGCAGAATATGCTTTTATTCCCAGTTTATTGATGCTTGCATATCTCTTATCAGCAGTGCTGAAGCAGGATGTATAACACACCTGGGTGTCATCTCCGGCTGTTACCTAGAAACATCACTCAGCTCCTAGTGCTCTTTCTCCCTTTCACCCACCTAGTCCTTAGGTAAATATTAAGAACCTTAACAGTAACCTGTTGGGCTTATTGGGTGGTGGGGAAGCAAGCTTGAAATAGGCTTGTGTATACATACTCATTTTATACCAGCCTCAAACTGCTCAGACAAGGATTAGGCATTTTTTAAGGCTGCAGTATCATAAATCTCCAGATTGGCACTTGTAGTTTATAGGGGCTGAGTGGTGGTGGTGATCTTCCACAAACAACTCGGACACGTGGAAGATGAACTTTAATGACTGCTCTCAAAGCTAAGTGCTACCTCTCACTTCTGCACCTCACATTCACCCATATTTTATTTTTATGTTATATCAGAGGCTGCCCTGTGCTATTTTTCCTAATTATTGACACTCAAGATGGATCCTGTCAAACCCAGAGGAAAGGGAACATAGCTGTGTACACAGAGGTGGGGTTTTCACCTGGCCTCACTTAAGGAAGGGTTTAGGCTCTCAGTCAAAACACTTAGCCTTTTAAAGAGGAGGGTTTAGCATCTTGTGCTCAGGGATTGTTTCATTTACTTTTGACTGTGCAAAAGGCTTTTGTGTTTCATGTCCTGTCTGCAAAATGTTTAACCTTGTTCTAGGAAAGGCTCCAAAGTAAATTAGAGCAGCCTCGGGGGCTGTTTTAAATCATAGCAGCTGAGGCCTTACCCCAGCTCTTCATGCTCCACCCTGTGCCTCTTCCACCAACACACTCTACAATAAGCTTGGATCTTTACCTTTTCACAGGGAAAACTTGCTTTGCATCACTGGTAGCTTTTCCTAGGCTGGGAAATTCCCACACCTACTTTATAATAAGCAAAGAGAACAAGAAATGAAGCCCTCTAGCTTTGCTGGGAAGTGAAAAAGCATTCACCAGTTACTGTAATTCAGCATTATTATTTATATTCTAAAGAACACAGTCTGACAAAGCAGGAAAAACATGGCTAGAATATTTGCTTCTGGGTACTGTGCTTTCAGATGCAGCCTTAACCATTCCTGAAGCTGCTGGGTACAATTTCCCTGAACTTGCAGCATTGTGCAATTGACTGTGTGCCTTCTCTGGGGTTTCCACCTTCCTCAGCTCTGACAAATATTGGTGCCTGACAGAGGCAGGACAGGGAAATTGATGGATCAGTGGAGTGATCCAGTACCAACAAATCCATAGTTACAAAAATAGGCAGTTATTCTTATCATTTCCTTGTTTTGACACAATTTCCTGCCCTCCCATTAGGCTGTTGTGAAGATCGCCTGGATGACAGATCTGCTTTGAAGACTGTCAAACCCCTCTGCAAAGTCCCCCTCCTGTTCAACATAGCCATCCTGAGGAACAATGACTGGGAGCAGAGTAAGGAGCTGTGCCCACGCTGACAGCCTTTGATCACATTTGGCATGTACACAACTACGTGCCTGCTGTGGGCATTGCTTGTTTTTAACACTTCTGATCATATCACACCAAAGCATAGGAACTGTGCTTTGCTTGGTGAGTTTTATTGTACCTCCTACAGATTTAGTGATCTCCAGCTGCCTTGGAGCAGCTCAGAACAGAACAGGGATGCAGGGACCACAGAGATGCACCTCTACGAGCTAGTTAGGATACAACTGCAGCAGGCAAGGGAGGAAGGTGAACTAGTTAATTAATAGGGTTCTGCTAGTGCACTGTATTTTGACAGAAGAGGATTAATGAGATCTCACAGCTGCAGCTCTGCTGACAGATCTGTGTGATAATGTCTGGCATGGGGTGGTAGTGAGCAGATGGAGTTGGTAACCTCTTTGGCAAGCACTGCTGTCCTTGGCATCAGGAGCATGATAGCCTTTACTATGCCCATCAAGACCTTCAGAGATCTATGTGCTAATGGCTCTGAGGGTGTATGTGACAGTTGGCCTGGCTTTGCAGACCTGTCACCTTTTAGCTTGTCATCAAACCTTGGTAAGCTTAATTATGGTAGTTGTCTGTGCACCTTTGGTCATTTCTAGAACTTTAATATTTAAAAGTAATTGAAATTAAGAGACTAGAGAGTCCATAGGCTAGTGTTTTTTAAAACTTTTCTTTCTATTTGTTTATGGGATAATACCTGGAGAGCATCACTAAGTCAGGCTCTAAACAGGCTTGTGGCCATGTCTACATGTAAACAGTTGTTCTGCTCCAGATCCCTTAATATTGCATAGTTCATTCAACGTCTAGAAGTCAGCAAGTCTAAAATCCTCTGGAGTCAACAATTCTAGTTAGTCTGATTAAACAATGTCCTGGAAATAAGTATTATTAGCATGGATGGAGTCTGCTGTGCTCCCAGTTTTAGAGTTTGCATTTAGGCTTAATGAAATCTTGTACTATAATGAAGTGATAGGTGCTGTAACAGAAAAACATTAACAGGAGCAGAAATTAAAGCAAGTTGCTAATTCTCCTCATTCAAGTCAGTTTTGACGAATGTAGAACTTGCTGCCTAGCTATCAGTTATTAAATGCAGTTAAAGACTCTTCTGTGTTAAAACTTTTCATGTGTAACTTTTCTTTTTTTTTAGCTATCTCAGATCACAATTTTTGAACAAATGCCAGTTCCCACAGAGGCAGTGCAAGGTAGGAAAATACTCGCTTCAACGTGCACTTTTCTGAAAATAAACGTAAAGGAAAAATATGTTACTTGGTAGAGTCTGGAACAGAGCACAGCTCTTAAATTCATGTCCCTGTTCTCTAGATCCAGGACTTGTCTAGAGCTCTTCCCATGAGGATCACTTTGGAAGAAAGCAGAGGTAATGTTTACCATTAATCTGTTTTAAATAACTCTGTATGTGAAGGAACAGGGAGAGGATACTCAGGGGAAATTTTACAAACATATTGAAAGACTTTTTTTTTTTCATTTTTCCAACCCTGTGTTTCTTTATAGCTTACTTGTATTGTTCAGAGTCTCTATAGCTTGTGTTTTCTGTTGCTGGAGTTCAAAGCAGTTTAGCTGGGGTCAAAGCCAAAGTGGGTTGAATATGGGAGATGCAAACTCTGGCTCTGGGTTCCTCCTGTGTTTGGAGCTCGGCAAGAGCTGGGACCTCCTTCCTCTGCCCACGGCAGGATCTCACACCTACTGAACAGCAAAAAGGGACGGGGAAGCAGCAAGAGCACCAGCTTCACTGATTTCAAGGACCAAATGCCTCTCTACAGCTCTGGTAAGGGCACAAGGCTGTAAGCTGAAGACTCCAAGGACTCTGTTTTCAAGAATTACAAACAGAAAACCCAAACCAAAATAAGTCGCTCATCTTTTCCTTCCTTACCAAACACTTTGGTCTTACTGGAAGGATAAAAATTCCATATTATATTCCTGACTGTTGCTGGTTTCCTATTTAACCTTGAGCCAACCACAAAACAAAAAAATTAGCGTGTTAGTCATTTTTATGACAATACTTCTGAGACGCATGACAATGAATTGATTTAATGTTGGTAAATTACATGTAGCTTCTTGGATACAATTTCTTATTCAACTCCCTGAGTACATTTTTGTTCTAGAAGTTGTCAGCTGCTCTTAGGAGCATGGAGATCCACTGCATGGCTCTGCACTACTTTTGGGATGAATCAGAATCTGAATTTTCAAGTGTTCTTAAAGTTCATTGTTTGCACAAGAAACCATCCTCTGCTGCTGAATGAATTGTCAGGAAAATGACTGCGTAGATACTAAATTATAAGATCTGTAACAAAACACATCCTGCTTAAATAGCTTTTTAAAAGCTATTAATAAATCCTGAGTGGCTGAAACAATTGTCTCACTTCTTCATTCTTTCCCACCAGGTACAGCTGATCAACATGTAGTCAGCATTGAATGGCCCGAAATGGTTGAGCTGCACACGAACATGGGCATGTGATTGAAAAAAGGAGAGAAGAGGAAACTTGAGGTTGTGATGGTTTCATTTCTTTGAAGTTTAAGCTCAGGCTTCACCATGCGGCATTTCCGCTGTTCAGACAAAAAGTGGTCAGTGACATTTCAGAGCAGAGAATCCAGCCCTATACAATGTATAACACATTTAGCCTATAAGGTGAATCATAATGATGTTAAGTGGGATAAAAATATGTGGGGTTTTTGGCTGTTCTGCTGGAGTCGAAAGTGAGTAGTCAAACAATAACTAATTAACACAGTTCATGTCAATCCCAGACTACTGACATGCTTAAGTCTCCTAAGGTCTTAAATACATTTATTTGTGTAGTTGCACAGAATGACTTAAACCTGGGTTTGCATTTTGGGAATGGCTTAGTGCTCACAGACCTGGAGAGCAAGCACACCCTTGGTCCTGCTCCAGGTTCTGCCTGTAAACCAGGTGCTCAGCTGCAAGGAAAATGAGCTGCATCTTAGAGACTTGTAAATTGCTGTGCTGGGGTCAGCAGGACTCCTGGGATCCGGTTATCCAACTTTGGAATAAGAGAAATAAAACACAATATCTACTCTTGCAGGACATTTCACCTTGGGCTTTTTGAAAAGCCTTTATCAGCTCCATACCCGAGGGCTTGTGCCCTAACAAATGTCAAAAGCAATCTGTTAAATTTCTGTTACCAAGTCAGTAGAGTTGGTGGTGAATAAGTGGGTGCAAACAGAATTGCTCAAAATCACAAGGGGATCTTCAAAGCTTCTGGTGGTGTTCCCAGTGAATACCTTCTCCAAATGTCTCCTCAAATGCTTTTTATTTGATTGAGCTCCAAATATTTGTCTTACTAGATAGACTGTGAGGTTAGGAGAAAGCCTTAACATCTGTGGAAGGAGTGGGATTTTTTCTGTGATTTGATCTCTTTGTGCCCCTTTACCCTCAAGTTTTTTCTTCATCACCCTGGATGTTGTGCTGCTGGCAACAGGCTCTACAGAAGGGTGGGCTGGATACAAATGCTTCACTTGCTGCAGCTCTGAAGGGCTGCAGCTGAACCTGTGCTTAGGAATGCAGCTAAAAGCACTATTTGAAGCAGTCTCACATTGATCCATATTGGCCAGGATTTGATAAAGGCTGATGAGGTAAATTTTTTCTTCAAGAATACAGGAGAAAAAAATCAAAGGTGAAGAAGAAGAGTTGTGGGGTTTTTTTCTTTGCTGAGAAGAGAGTTTTTCATTCCCTTATGAGAAAATGAGACATTCACATAAAAGATGAGTAGGATTTGATAATGCCAACTGTGGTTCTCAGTTATATATTTTTCTCTTTTTTTCTCTTCCCTCAGAGGAATTGATAATGCCACCCTTAATAAAATCTAGAAGAAAAACACCTGTGTGCATGAAGGGAAGGTGTAGAGTGGCTCCTTGTGTGTATTCCAGCTGCCTGGGAAGGTAATAAGGAGTCTTGTTTAGGTGTACACACTTTAATTGCTCCTGTTAAAATGTTTTTGTTTGTATTTTTAACTATGCATTTGAGTTTTGATAGTATGTTTTATGGTAGGATTTAACTAGCATTTATCGCTAACACTTAATGAGTTAATGCCATAATAATAACTATCTTGGCTCTCGATGGCTTCAGAGTGCATTGGCTACAACGTAAGATATCCTCATATTGGGTCCCCTCATGTTTCACATTGATATTTTGCTGGCTTCACTGGTGATATTTCCAAAGTGTCATGTCCCGTCCTCCCTTTTCTCCAACTTACCAGTGATGTAAAGTTACTCCACAGAGGAACAGTCCAGTTTCATTGTCCCTTTCCTTTCTTGGTCAGCAGTGAAATGGCAGAGCCCTGACATTCAGCATGCTGTGGCCTCACGTAGCATCCCACCACAGTCCATCCTCACAGTGGCTCTCTCACCAAATTTGGGCTGACTTCTCCCATCCCTTCCCTTTCATTCATGTGGTGGGGATTTTCTTTACTACTCCACTTTAGAAAGTGTGAGGTGCACACTCGCATCTGAAAAAAAAAGTCAGCACATGACAGGAAATGTTTAGTTAGCTGAGAAATATCTTCAATAAGCCATCAAATTGGAGGTCTGACCGTAGCACATGGTATCTCTCAATTTTACAGGGCTTTTTCAGACATGCTTTACCCATATAGTGTAGTAAACTGTCTACAGGAATTGATAAAGGCTATTTTTAAAAACTAAGTAAAATAAGCACTAGCATTTGTTTAAAATATGAAGAGTTAATATGAACACTAGTAAATAAGTGTATTCCTTCAAGTGTAAGATAGATGGTCAAGTTCTCAATAGCTCTGGTTTCTTGACTATTTGCTATAATTAGGTGTTCTAGAAAATAAGTTTTAGATTAATATGAATGTACCAAATAGAGGAAAGAGGACCGATAGATCAAACAAGGAAAGCATCTACAGGGGCTGAAGTGTAGTAATGAGTCACCACATCCACCGGCCTTCACAGGAACTAGAAACCAGATGTGTCTTCTCACTCCGCATGTCTTTTTGCAGTGGCATGTGTTCAGTGAACAAGCAAAACCACTACTGTTACAGAGCAAGTTGTTTTCAGCTCTGTTGGCACCTGCTTAATGATCTCTTTACTCTAGTCCCATCATTATGCTATTTTCCCAGTGTGGCACACAGTGAATGTGTACTGGTGTTTTAACCCATCAGGACCATGTGCACTGTTGGAGGACAAATACAAGCAAGTGATAGGGTCCTGATGGGATAAAACACAGACTACACGTAGTCCTGGCAATCGGTGTGTTCCAAGGCAGCTGCAGCAGTTATCACCAAAGACACTGATATTTTCTCAGGAGTTAATACAGTTACATGATGTCCAAGAGAAGACTATTTCTCAAGCTAATCTTTTTAAAAGTCCATATTTGGGTAGTCTTGTAGTAGTGAATTGATTTATCTTTTTATTGCCGCTAACTCATGGCAAGCTCTTCTCATATTGGCAGACACACAGATACAAGAATTTAATTTTTGTATTTCTGTCTTCCTCCTGTTGCATCCAAGCAACACTATTACATTTTATTTTGGCAGAGAGCTACTTTTCTTTTTTTTTCTTTTTTTTTTTTTCCCCTTCTACTCCAAAAATCAGCAGCCTTTTCTATTAGATTCCCCTTGGATATATTTAGTTTTTTTCTCTCTTGGTTGTAGTTTTTAACAGAACATGCACAGGACTATTTTTATGACACACTTTTTGTGTGATTAAAGAACTAACAGAAAAGCATTTTAGAGAGTATGTTGTCCTTGTTCCAGAACTCAGTTATCTGAACCTGATACCTTCCTTGGTTAAGAGGAAAGTATGACAAAAATACTAGTGGCACAAGCTTCCTTTCTTCTGTTTTCAGTTTAGGTGGTTGATGAGTTTTCTGTTCTCAGCCAAGTTCCCCTTAAATTTTTGATTGCATGAGCTGAGTAAAACTGGCCTGCTCAGCATTTTGCAAAACTTTGGACAGTTATCTGCACTGTAGGAGTAGATACAATATTGTTATAATATTGACTACTTCTTGATATAATAGTGACTACAGGAACTGATGCTCTCGTTGAGGCTGTGCTGGAACATTAGGATCTGGCCATTCAAACATGATCTTTAAGCCAAGAGGGAAAATAAGGCTTTGCCAATTTTTTTTGGCCCTGATCCTGTGAAACTGCTCACATGTCCAAGCAATAACCTTACTGATCTGTAACTCTTTGCTCCTGATCTTGTGGCACTGTGTACTCATGTGAATTCCTCCTCTCCAGATCTGGTTGAAAGTAATTGGAGTAATGGCTTTGATAATTTTTATTCAGTGGTTAATGGAATGATGACAAAGCCTTCCCCCATGTGCATGAAAGCATCTATTTTGCAATGGCGTAACACGATTGCATCACCAAGTTTCAGTAGACAATCTGAGGTGTCACTACGTCAGCTATGGTCTTAGATAATGTGCAATTTCTGTTGGTCAGAATGATAGGCATGGAATGTAAATAAATCCCATCATTTAGCTTTTATTGGTTTTTTTTTCCCCCTTATTGCTCTGCACCTCCTGTAAGGATACCTTCAATGGAGGTTAACCACTGCACGTGTGAGTGGTGATGAGTGACGTCCATTGAGGTCTCCCCAAAAGTGTGTGGTGGAGTGCAAGACCCAGGGTGCTCCAGAAAGTCTGTTGAAGGGGCTGTTAGAGAACATTTGCCTTTCCGTGTTGTGATGAACTCATGAAGAAACCCATGTGGGACCTTGTTTCAGCCGCAGACATGCCAGGTAAGCAAGTCATCGTATCTAGTCCTGCCTCAGCTTCCTTGCCTGAAACACGCAGCTGTGGTACTTGGCTCCCTTGTTAGGCACCTGGAGATGCAGCCAAGAAAAAGTGTTACGTGGCAGGGCTGGTGTTGATTTTATTTCCCTTTGCCTGTAGTCATTAACGTAGTTTCCTTTCCAGCTCCACCCTCACCCAGCGCTTTCCAGGGGAGCGCTGCCTGCCCTCTGCCCCCACCTTCCCCTGCGCCTTTGGGACAAACCCCTCGGCATTTTGGGTTTGAGTGAAATGTTGTGGGGGCCGGGGAAGGGTGAGGATCTGGGAGAGGAAATGGTCCGCGGAGGCAGGGATGCTCCAAGGTGGGATGGTCTGGGGAAGTGCCCTGGAGGGACGGTGCGAAGGGCGGATGCCAGTGGGTAGGGGTTGCGCTGAGCCCAGGAGGTTCCGGGCAGCGGCGGAGGCGGGCGGGAAACGCGCAGGGAGGCGCCGGCGGCGGCACCGCCCCGGGAGGCGGAGGACGGGACGACCCGGCT
>NW_010199628.1:0-7498 GCF_000695765.1 Mesitornis unicolor
TAAAATAAAATAATATAAAAAATAAAATAAAAGAAAACAAAACATTCCTCTCCCACCAACTGACAGTATTTCTAACTGTGACTTCAGGGAGACCAGATCTAGCCCACAAGATGCTCCTGAACAGACCAGCTTACAGAAAAGGGTGACACAATTCTTTGAAACCTTAATCTAAATCAAACGAGACAAAATAAACTCAGCAGCCAGACAATAGCACTGAAAAACTGACAGGTGGCAGAACACTGAGGTTCAGTAGCAACACTCCTATGGTACGTGAATAATTCACTCGGACAAACCTATGGATGTGAGAGAATGTTTAAGTCCAGGATCTGTCGCAAAGAAAAATTAAGAAATAAGCAGTTTCTTATTCACAATGGCCCAGTCCAAATCAAAGGCTGGACAACCACTTTCTCCAAAATCAACCCATGGTAGAAGTTAATCAGCCTTCAACTAGCACCAAAACCCACGACAAGAAGTCCTGCAGATCTCATGAGTAGAGAATTCAACGGGGCTCAAAAGGTACCCTTAAACCTACCGCTCCCAGCCACATTCAGCGGCTTGAAGAAAATGAACTTTTAAAAAAAATAATGGGACGGATAGCAGAAAAGGCCCCGGACGTCACAGGTCCAACAGAAGCCAGGCCAGCTGTGGTGTTGTTTTACCTACCCAGCATAAGGCAGGTCACGCTGCCCTGAAGATGTGAGGATGGGTAACATCCCTAGAGAGGATATTGCCAGTTACACAGCCGAGCAACTTCAGTTACCTGGGCAACAGAAAAAGGACCATTTTGGTTTTGCAGAGGGGTTACCTAAAAGAGAAAGAAAACCAAAACAACCAAAAAAACCTCCCAAGCAAACAAAAAACCCAGGCACAAACTCTCTTTAACTGAGCATTGGAGATGGGGACACAACACCCGTAACTACCAATCGGAGAGCACAAAATGTCTTTTAAAAATAGCACCACAAAAGCATCCAGAAAATAACAAGGCATTTAGCAGATGGGTAGGCGCTGAGGGGAACTGCCCTGTTTTGACCACGTTCTAAGCTGGAAATGCTCCTGAAATGCACCAGTCAGCCCTGTCAGCGTGCTCAGCCTCCCAGCTTGAATGGACTACGGACAAAGTCCCAGCGCCACATTAAGCGAGGAATAACCCTGGGTCCTGGCAGAGGTGCTGGCCATTATGTGGCCTGTCTGAAAGCAATTGATTTTATAAAGCAGTTTGATCTGGCCAGAGGTGAGAAACCTCCATTTCCCAACCTGCCTCCTCCCTAGGGACACTCCACAGTGCGGCCTCCTCCAAAGGACTTCTAAAGAGAGAAATGGGGGCTGTGGTCATTCCTCAGCCACGGGGAGGAAGTTCAGCCTTGGGCACGGGATGAGGTGACACAGGAATGTCCAACTGCACATTTTACCTCTCACCACATTTTCTGTCTGGAATTACGGCCTTTTCTCTGCCTTTAAATGGCATTTACACACACACACACACACACACACGCACACACACACACACACACAGAGCCAGGCCTTTTACATTAAGGGTACAAATTAAAAGCAAAGCCTAACACTCCAGTTTCTTGTTTAATAGTCCACCAGGTTTATCCTGACCAGCGGTGGTAGGAAGACTTGCAAACACACGCGAATTAACCCCACAAGCAGTGCTGTGCTCATGCATTACCAGGTTGATTCTGTTTCCTCGCAGATCAGATCAGCCTCTGAGATGGCACACACTGATGACAAGGACACAGAACATCTGGAAAGAACACCCTTACTGTGCAAATTAAAGCCTGTAGCTATCAACAGTCATAAGATTAAAACTACTTGATCATCATCTGATTAAGTGTGAACTTCAGATCTGAATAATCCCATAAAACAAGTGAAGTTCCAAAATTGTAGTTGCAGACTGTTTTAAGATTCAAAGGCAAGCTTTTAACTGTGCGGACAGAAACACTGGCTTCTCTTGCGAGCAAGCCACAAGCCAGACACAGGATTGTACTGAGTATCCTGTGAATGTCAAGACCCAAGTTCATCCATCCATCACACAAAAATTGATCTGTTTTGGCTAAAACTCATTTTAAAAAAAAGCACGATAAATTTGCCTGAGATAGCTATAAACACATAAAATACGACAGAGTTATATGCCATAGTATTTGACCGGGTTTCAAAGCTCTTGTGTTTAAAAAAACAAATTAAGAATTGGCCCATACAGGAACTGCTGCTTTCATAAGGGATTCCCAGTTCACCTCGTGGGCACAGACTGCAGACTGGGAACAAACGTCTCCCCGTGCTGAGGTGACACTGGCCCACTCCAAGCAGTACCATGGAGACATTCACGGGCCACCTCTTTTTCTGAAGAGAAGAGCCACCATGGAAATGCAGATTTCAGTCTCTTAGATGGCTTCAAGCAGAATCATCACACAAAACTGAACAAATCACTTTCCTCTCAGGACGGCAGTCCTGCACTGCAGCAATCAGAAGCTCGGGCTCAGTCTCTCTTGCTATACTGACGTTTTAAGGCTGATTTCCCCAAAGAATGAAATAAGCAGGGGGAAAATGGAAAGTGAAATGGCTAGAAAAGGAATGGAAGATGATTAAAAGAAATTGTCAGGGATCTTAGCGCTGCATGGGCTCTGCACAATCCACGCTATGGCCTCTGACAAGAGATCTGCAGTCAGAGGCTGCAGGGAATGGAGCTGCTCAGTTATTCAGCCCCCTCTCCAACAACCAGGTAGCAGAAGCAGCACTAAGAACAGAGCTTTTGACTACGGAGTACGCAGCCTGAAAGACCACCACATACGGTACATAAATATGTTCATGTAGTTACTGAAGGAATTTTTTTCCACAGCCTGTATATGGCTGCAAAAATTATTCCACTCCTTTTATGCAGGAGAAGTGCATTCATCTTAATTAAGGAGAAAGTAGGACTGGTACTAGGCTTAAAAATAAGAGTATGGTTAATTTTGAAGTCCTCTATGTGCCCCATTCCGATGAAATCCGATAAAATGTTTCTTCCAACACTGTTTCTGACTCATGGGAATATGTTTGTGAAGTACATGACCGGAAATTCAATAGAACGGCTTGTACGAGTTTCTTAGTCTGTCCAAGAACAAATCTGCAGACGTAAGCAAGCACACAAATAGAAGTTCACATATTAGTTAGTGTTTTCATTAAAATATCCCTGGGATTCCTTTCAACTCAACATCTAGAACAATGGAGTGCAAATGGACCTCCTCAGAGAGCCGAATGAACGAGATGAAATGCGCTATATGAAAATCAAGCTTTTCACTGACTGAATCGATGGGGTTTTAAAAGGTGATACCTGCAGTGAGCATCTGTCACTCTTACTCTCAGCTTTAGTCATTCTACACTGCTCATCTTTCAACTGCTACCTTTTGCTTCATTTGTCCTCGAAGGAAAAATAAAGAAAGAAATTGAGCAATGGTCTAACACTGCAAAGTTCCTCTGTAACAACAGCAGTGCTGTCTGCAGTGATGACAAATACCAATGTGCTACCATGCAAAACACGAGAAATCCGAGTTTCCAAAGGCCTGATCCCACGTGAGTGTGAGTCTTCACTGCTGTCCACGAGCCCTACAACCAGATAAACTAACAGAGCTAGAGATGTCTTCAGTTCCCTTATAGCTAGAAATACACACTAGATAGTGCTGCCTGTATCACAGTCTGGAAAACTGGTACATTTGCAAGTTTGAAAAGCCTTGATGTGAATCTTTTGTGCCTTTCATTTCTGCTCTAACAGATGCAGAAGTTGACAGATCATCCTGCAGGTGCTGCGAACAACACCTCCAGTTTCCCTGTGCTTTCATTAGACAACACGTCCGAGAAACAGCACCGTTCTGTGCTACTCACTGCATGCAGCTTCTGACTCGTCGGACCCGTCAGGACACTCCTCTTCACCATCACACTTCCACCGGGCTGGGATGCAGTGGCCGTTGTCACAGGTGAAATCCGACTCGGCACAAGTTTTCTTTGCTGCAAGGAAAAAAACAAGTAGGTGAATATAAGCAGTGCAGAAGAGCTTCATGGCATCCAACTCCACTAAAGACGACTCTGATTGCCTTGTATTGGGAGGATTCCTTTCACATTCAACACTGCTTGTTCATGATGGAGTCAAACACGTACCAAAGGTGGGTGTTTCTTCTCACCAGAACTTTTATCCCTCTGTTATTTAACATGGATTCACTCTTTCATGTCTTCTTCCAGACATTCAAAAACTAGGGATGTTCTTTTTTAACTTAATTTTCTAAGGCTTTTACTACAAAAAGCTGCTGCCTATGTGGAACTGAAAGTGTGCTGCATGATTTACAGACAGGGGAGACAAAAGTTTCAACTTCAGAGCACTAAAATGGATATAATAATGGTTTTAATCTGTCCAATCTATTCATGGCTTTTTAGTACATCTGTCACCAGAGCAGATGATCATAAAGCACTCCTCCAAACACTAAAAATCATTTCATTCAGTGTCAACCACTCCATGCTCTTTACTTTGCCTGCATTAATCTAGGGCTTGAAAAAGAGGCAAGACAAGAACTCAAGCAATCAGTTGAGCTATTCCCCTGTGCCGGTGGCACAGCACCACCAGTGCCCCGTAACACACATCAGCATCGTTCCACTGCAGCACAAAGTCACCTCCAGTCCCCTTCAGTGGCCTCAGCGCCACTGCGATGACCACTCACTGCTTTTGCAATGGTGATTTGAGTGAATTTGGCTAGGAATTGTACAGCCATGCCATGAGTCATGAGCAACGGGCTCTGGCTCAGCGCTGCCACTCTTGAAGCACAAGACCATGGCTAACTGGTAACTACCTTTGTTTGGGGTCTATTTACACAGGAGGTGGTGGTGGGGAGATTTGTTTCTTCCCTCTGCAAAGCTGCTCACAACCTAATAGGATCACAGGAAAATTCGGGTAATAAAGGACCTCAGGAGGTCATCGAGCTCAGCGTCCTGCTCGAGGCAGGGTCAGCTCTGAGGTCAGACCAGGTTACTTGGGGTTTTACCCAGCCTGGTCTTAAAAACCCTCAAGGCAGAGGCAGCACAACCTCCCTGGGCAATCTGTTCCACTGCTTGGCTGCCTCAGGCTGCGGTTTGAGCTCGGCAGCTATTCCCTGATAAAAGTCACACGCACACATCATTGCCACATCAATATTTCTCCCAGCAAACATTTTCAAAGCATTAAACACAACAAATAAGCCTCCAAGGTTCGATTTTTTTTTTCCCCCCTCCTTTTTTTCTTACATGAGCTGCTGTCAGGGAGGCAGTCACGTTAACTACAGGACACGTGCCTGCGCAGGAAACAAGGAGCATCACGGTGTGAAGTGCTAGGGGTCTACATGGCAGAAATCAAGCACTAAGAATCAACACCCAAAACACGCAGCTTTCCTGAACATGGAAAACACTGCAAAGCATCCGTACGCAGCTGTATGGTCCTTCAGGATGCACTTTACAAAGAGAACATACGTTTACTCCCCTTCAGTTGCTAAATGAGGCAGATTCTGGAAAAAAGGATAATTTTCTCTTCATTCAGAAGCAGATATTGTGAACTAATACAGGAAAAGAACCCACCCCCCAGAGTTTCACAAGAGACCAGGCAATACTGAGAATCCAGTCTGGTCTTCCAAATTCGTCGCACATTCGCTGTCAGAGGGAACGATCCTTCTGAACATCCCTGGTTAGAAAACAAACACTTGTGAAACTGGCTATCGAGCATGACTTCTGATGTATTTAAAATATGTTTAATTCATCTGATGTATTTAAAGGTCAGAAACTCAGACCAGACACGGACGGGATGCGCACACACAAGCAAAGGCAGAGCACTCCCCTGCTTGCTTGTGAGACTGACTGGGTAAAGTGTTGGTACCTGCTGTGAGGGGAAGGCTGTGGCACCCAGAAAGCAGAGATAGTATAACATTGGAGACATAAGAAACCGAATTTTTAAAGTGCATTGAGTTTTATACTAGCTGTAATGTCTTGCTTTCCATAGGAAAACTGTGCGTTGACCCGTTCTCTAGAGATCCAAACACCACGACGACTTTTCCACCTCAAAAGCAAGCTCCCCGTCTCCCACCAGTCCAACTCTGATCACTGTTATTTCCGGGACATGTGGATGCAAGCCCGAGTGAAGGAGGTCAGCCCCAAAAGGCGCTTAACAGGCATTCCCCACTCCCCTCACCACGGCCAACCTGCTCGCAGCAGATGGTGGCACTGATTGCTTTGTTCCCCTGACGCTGCTCTTGGGCAGCACAATTAATGGATTGCCAGGATTCACGAAAGGGGGGGAAGCGTTACTGACAGTCCCGGGGTATCATTTGGGAGGTGTTAATGTGCTCCCTGAGAGCAGCTCCTCTTTGCAAACTGAAGATGGGCACAACATCAGCAGTGGCCTAACTGAAAAGGGTCATCCCTGTCTGCACGCCCACCCAGCGGCTTCTGCCAGGGATCTCACCAGGATACAAATGCATTGGGTCCTTTGTTTGAACCCAAGCTGTCTACTCTCTAAAAGGAGCAGGATAAAGAGAGGGGGAGCTCAAACCTTTCCATGATTATTATATTTACTTCTACTATTTTTTTGCTGTTTCTGCTTTTTATTATTTATATTTTATATACTAGATTTTATTTTTGTTATTCTTTACTATTACTATCCAACACACCGGGTCATGGCTCGGCAGACTGCCTTAATTGCAATAAACTCTGCTTTGTGCTGCAAACAGCAACCCAGATTATTCAAACTGCACGAACACTGAAGCACTGCCTCATTTCTCACCTCTAATACAAGGCTGGAATCGCTTTATTTCTGACCAGATTCACCTTCTGGCACTCAATCGTTGTGTCTCTGGGATCACAACACAGGCAGGGAGCAGTTAATTAAAATATCGTCTCTGTCTTTTTCTTCCTTTATCAAGTCTGATATCCTTTTCTATTAATCTCCCATGTTATACACATTTCTTCTATTAATTCTCTATTAAAAATTCATTGGGGCTCACAACATAAATTGTCAGCGGTACATTAAAATGTAAAATAAATAAATATATCCCTTTTAGACAATGGGGAGGACACGAGTTCATTTTACGATTTCACCTGGCTCCGAAACAGCCAAGCAAAATTAATTGTTCCCCCGAGACTCATTTCCTTTGCCGTAAGCAGCCCAGGCAGCTCTGCTCACACGCCTCTTCAAAACGAGCGTAAACAAACAAGAGTGAGCGCAGTCACAGCATCCCCGCGCCTCTGCTCCTTGGGGGGCAAACCGATACCTGGAGCAAGAACAGAGACGGCTGCTGAAGCGTGCACGGAGCCTTGCATCTCCCCCCCGCTCGCATGCAGAGAGCAACACCGCAGAGACTGCCTTCCCTTGGACTCTGGCTTCATCTGCCTGTACCTGCTCTGCCTTTCTCCCATCTGCAGCTGGACAGATGTGTCAGAGACTCCAGGGTGGAAGTGGGCGCTGTGTGACCGTGCCCGGCTCGGGCAGCTTTCCAAAGGAAGCCATTCC